>NC_091062.1:73238554-73541584 GCF_000393655.2 Nicotiana sylvestris
CTTTTATTTCACTGAAAATGAGGAATGAGGTCCCCAGCTTCAGTATGGTTAACACACCCTCACTCTTGCTAGACTGGTGGAGGAATCTTCCATCAGATGATAAAATTAATGAATGGAAATAGAGGGCCGCCAAATCCAGTGAGAAGCTGGAATATAGCCTGTTGGAACTAGAAGGAAAAGTGAGGAAGAGAGTCACCGACTGCCAGAATGCTGAGGGAAACGAAGGAGGACGTTTGGCAAAGACATTCTTACTGACGAACCTACGCGAACTGGAGGATTTGATCAACGAGAATATTCAACCTGAGGAAGGTCCTTCTGGGACCAAATAAATTAGATTTACTTGCTTTTCTTAAAATGTAATAAGGCCAAGGGCCAGTAGTGACTTGTTTTATTATTGTGTTAGTGTCGTTTTTGGATTCGTCTACTTTTATGTTATGAAATGAAGCAGTTATTGGCATTTGAAGTTCTCCAAGTTTATTTGTCGCTAGGCCTACCTTGGGCACAACGAGGCTCTCAAATTAGGATACGAGTTTATATTTCGCAATATGTGTTTAAATACTGCAAACATTTCAGAGTCCCCACTAACTTGTTACCTTTTGTTTTATTATTATTATTATTATTATTATTATTATTATTATTATTATTATTCCCTTCCCGATAGGTTGGTTCATCCATACTAGCCTCGTTAGCATAACATACCAATCCAGAGGCCCTCCACCTCCTCCTCCTCCAAGCAACACAAAAAGCAAAGGGAAATTCTCTCCCAACTAGCAAGGTCCGTATATGGTTCATAGAGTACTAATAGGAGGAGCACTCATACTTGCAGAGATGGATGGAGAGATCTAGCCAAAACCAATCAATTCAGATGCAGTCAAGAGATACTATGCCTAGAATCATTTCACATTTCTTTTCTGATGTAATTGAACTACACTTGACCTGATTCCCATTTAAAAGGGGATACATAGACAGCTTTATGGGTTCGGTCATATCATAATAAATTTTCATATTCCCCTAGAATCAGAAACTAGGGCAGAATTTTGAGGAGGGTCCTCAAAATTCTAGAGCAAGTCCAGTTAGTGCCATCACATGCCAGGAAGTCAGTCATCAGTCAAGAACTGGGGCAGAATTTTGAGAAGGATTCTCAAAATTCTGAAGAAGATTTAGCAAGGTCCGCCATCTGCAAACGGTTAAAAATCATCTACCAGACTGGGGCAGAATTTTGAGGAGGACCCTCAAAATTCCAACATAAGAGAGCTGCAATGCCTTTGAAATGTGTCACAGTCGCTAGTTCATCAAAAGTTACTTTATATATCAATACGCTTCCAAAACAATCCTATTTTATCAATGAATGCATATTTTTCGAAAATTCTATTTTTCATAATAGTCAGGTGCTACCTAGGGGGACTCAAGAGGGGCTTCTAGGGCGGAGCAAAGCAAGGCCGGCAGACGAATCAAGAACCAACCTCCCCTCATGAAACTTATGATTTTTCTTTGAACGCAATCACATTTGACGATAGCATTCGTACACAAAGCAAATTCACCATCCATCCGGCCGTCAGACGCTGAACATATCCTAGCTAAGATACGCTCTACCCTTATCTGTTATTTTCTCTTTGCATGAGTCTAATCCTTGACTCCATATCTGCATGAATCTAATCTCTGACTCCACATTTGCATGAGTCTAAGCCTTGACTCCACATTCGCATGAGTCTAACCCTTGACTCCATCTGCATGGGACTAAGCCTTGTCTCAAATCTTGCATGAGGTTAAGCCTTACCTCCATTTTGCATAAGGCTAAGCGCTGCCTTCCATTTGCATGTGACTAAGCCCTGTCCCGCATCTTGCATGAGTCTAATACCTGACTCCACATTTGCATGGGACTAAGCCTTGTCCCGAATCTTGCATGAGGTTAAGCCTTTCCTCCATTTTGCATAAGGCTAAGCGCTGCCTTCTATTTGCATAGGACTAAGCCCTGTCCCGCATCTTGCATGAGTCTAATCCTTGACTCCATATTTGCATGGGACTAAGCCCTGTCCCGAATCTTGCATGAGGTTAAGCCTTACCTCCATTTTGCATAAGGCTAAGCACTGCCTTCCATTTGCATGGGACTAAGCCCTATCCCGCATCTTGCATGAGTCTAATCCCTGACTCCATATTTGCATGAGACTAAGCTCTGTCTCCAATCTTGCATGAGTCTAATCCCTGATTCCATATTTGCATGAGGCTGATCCTTTCCTCCATACCTGCATGAGTCTAAGCCCTGACTCCATACCTGCATGAGTCTAAGCCTTGACTCCATATTTGCATAAGGCTAAGTGCTACTTTTTTTTTGCGTGAGACTAAGCTATGCCTTCAATCTTGCATGAGTCTAATCCTTGACTTTATATTTGCATGAGTCTAATCTCTGACTCCATATTTGCATGAGTCTAATCTTTGACTCCACGCTTGCATGAGACTAAGCCCTGTCTCCAATCTTGCATGAATCTAATACTTATGAGGCTAATCCTTGCCTCCCCTTTTGCATAATACTAATCCTTGCCTCCCCACTTGCACGGGACTAAGCACTGTCCCTCCTTTGCACCAATGTGGCTCAATTTTTCTACTACCATCTACTTGTTTTTTGACCGGGCTAAGCTCTGCCCTTCATTTCACAAGACTAAGCCTTGTCTTGTTACATCATATTATTGCATCTCATGGGCTGAAATATCGCCAATTTGTCCAAAGGAGTCATAGTCTAAAGACACCATCCTCATAGCCGGAAGACACCATGCCATGGCCTAAGGATCTCTCGAACTTGCATATCATTATTCAAAGGCGTCATGGTTTGGAGGAACCATTTTCATGGCCCGAGAACATCATTTCATGGCCTACAAATCCCTCATTAAACAATTCATGGCCCAGGACGTCATGGTCCAAGGACGTCATCTCTAACCGTCCAAAGACAACCTTCATGGTCCGAAGAGAATTTGCATCATGTTTAAATTTTTGCAAATACTTTTGTAGCATCTCTTATCTGCAGGTAACCAATAAGCAACCGCTATCCTAGCAGGAGCGATCTTGCTCCAGTTTCCTCTGACCGTCCTGATCGTAGCCGCTTCCACATCTCGTGTCCGTTCTTACAATATTTTCATCGGCATACTCCGCAGGTGAATCCAGAACTACACATGGCCTGATTTCGGTAAAACTAGGGATATGTAGGCAACTCGAAAACCAGAGCTCGGCATCTATCTTTCAAAACATCCCAGTCGGTCAAAATTGGCCATCATTTCTTTACCAAAAAACTCTTTCATCCTTCTCAGGTAAAGAGGGGCAGCTGTTGATACCCAATGTTTTTCTATATATATTAAATATGCATAAATACCTTCAAAATAGCATATATATATATATATATGCATATATAAGTATTCACAAGGCTTTTATTATTTTTCCCGTAATTTTAAGGGTTTAAATTAATTTATTTTCTCCCCTTTTATCCATAAAATCCCCAATAATTATTTCTAAAATTATTGTTTTGATAATTCATTTATTTAATTTCTATACTCATGCCAAAATATATCTAGTATAATTTTTATGCATTTTTATAATTACATTTAGTATTTTTAAGCTAAATTGCATATAATTGCAATGTTAGCCCATTTTAAGGTATAATTATATTTTATATGCATAGAATTGGTCCCCATATTTTTAAAAATGTCAATTATGTATTTTAAATCATTTTGGATCCTTAAATTATTTTCCAGAAATTACCTATTATTTTTATAAATTAAATAGGGGGAAAAGTGGCTATTTAAATTATAGCAAAATCTGGCTTTCAATTATAGCCTAAATCGGACCCTTCCCCAGCCCAATTTCACACCCAATCACCCGACCCGGACCCTGTATTCCTCATTTCCTTTTTAATTTCCAAACGACCCCTAACCCTAAGTCATTTTTCCAAGGGCGCCGCCTTCAGATGCTCTCATCTTTTCTCCTCTCTTAAACCTAACCCTAAAACTCCGTCAATCCCCTCCTTCTCCGGTCATCTCTGGCTACCTCCTTCAACCCCAAGCCTCCAATGGGTTTCTCATCACCCTGCTCATCATCTCTAAGGCCTTCAAGGGCCCTGGGCCATGTCGATTTGGACCTACGGTTTTCTACTCTATTGTTTGAGGTTTCTCTGGTGTGATTTTGGGCAAAATTACGCCATATGTGTTACGATTTGTGAAGTTACAACAAGTTCTTTCGATTTCTATTTGGGTTTCCTTTTAAAACCCTAACCCTCTTCTGAATCTCTCAGATCTGTGTTATTTTCATGCTTTAAGCCTATTTCCTTCTATGATTTGCCTATTTTTGAACTTCTTCTGAAAGATCCTCATTTTTTAAACCATTTTACTTTCTTTAAAAATTAGGATTTTCTCGGAGCTCTTTCTACACCTATTCCAACCGATTTCTTCATGATTAAACCATTTTCCTTGCTTATTTTGATAGATTTTATGTTTCTACTGCTTTTTAACTCGACTCTGGTGAAAGCTTAATTTTTAAAGATTTTTCTTTACTTTGTTTCTGTGTGTTAGCATGATTTTCTTTGCCTTAGTTCTGTGTGTTAGCATGATTTTATTTGCCATGGTTCTGTGTGTTAGCCCGTTTAACTAATTCTTGTTAATCTCTCACCATGCCTCTCATATGTTCTGCTGAATCTTTAGCCTACTTATATCACCTCTATATGATTGTGTTTGCTCATATCTTGTTTCTTTTTATCTATATAGCTGACCTTGTTTGTTTGCTACTCCTGTTCATTCGTCTCTATTTATATGTTGAGAAGACAGAATCATGACTCCCCATGATTGATTCTGATTCTCCTTAATTGATGGTAATTGAAAGATTTTCTTTCAAAGCCCTAGAATTCTACTCATCTGTTTAAATTGGCTGATTTCATTACCATATTTACTATGGTACTTTATTTTACTTAGTCTTTCCTTAATTGGGTCTTTCTGAATTTGGTCCTAATTGGCTACTTTATGCTTACTGAACTTTGACTCCTTCCTTATTTAATCATGCACTGATTCTTCTTCCTGACTTATATGGTACTGCATCTTTCCGTTTGATCTTGATTCCCTTAACTTAAGGGAGAGCTTCCTTGATTCTCTAACTGATTGATTCTCAGTTCTTAAATTAGCATACTACTATGATTTTTACCTTATTCCACTGCCTACTTTCAACTATAAATACTCTAAGTCTTTTACAAACAACACGGACACTTGGTTTTTCAAAAACTCATCTCTTATTAAAAATCCCTTTTCTTCCCCCTCTCTTGTGCTATTTGCTACTATTAGCCGGCTGCAAGCCAAGGCTAATCCTCTGTGCTCTTTGTTTCTTTCATTCTGCTTACTTCTATCTTCACTGGTATGTCCTAGTTTAATTTAAAGCCTCAACAACAACATGCTTCTCTTCTTGTTTCAGTTTCTTTTATCTCTAGCTTGCTTTTACTTGTGGTTCTATTGTGAAGTCTGTAGTTAGGCATGCTAGTATGATTCCCCTCCCTTTAAATCAATGTATTCCCTTATATGATTCAAAGCATGTCTGGACAACTGTTTTACCTACTGTGTACTTACCATTTTTGTGAATCCCAAATCCTTATCCCCCTCTATGTGTTTATGATCCTCATGACTGGTTTTTAATTATGCCAATGTCAGCTATCTCTAAGCATGTCCGAACTAGTCCTAAGACCCCTTGCTGGGGTTATGTGTCTGCAGTCAAATGTCTGTGTATCCCGAAACCCTTTGACCCCTATGTGACTACTGAGTTCATTTGGATTCTGTGTAGTGCTTGATTTTGTTTACCACTCCAACCTCTTTCAAACAACCTCTATAACTTTACTAGTTGCTTTCAAAACAGACTTCTTTCAACCTGTGTCTTGCACTTCCATTTTACTCTTAGTTAATAAGTTCTTCCCCCTCTAGTATGTGTACTGCCTCGGGATTCTCTTGAGAACCCTCTGAACTCTGGCATACTGAGGCTAGCCTTTCCACACTACACTGGTTCAATGCTTGGTTACTAAGTCTAGGTGTAAGCATTGCCCGGGGTCCTTGAGACCCTTAGGGAACTTTGATGCACCTAGACTCTAGTTTGTCTATGGAAATGAGGCTTGTAAGACCATTGGAAGCTTTGGAAAACTTGGGCCTGATTGCAGGCTCTCTATAGAATAGCTTATTGATTTTCCATTTCACTTATGTAATTCAGTTATTGGCCTATAATAATTTGTAAACAGATATTTGGGGTATTTAGTAAAACGGGTGGGTAGATGTGTACTTTGTAGGGTAATATGGGTAGACATCCTGCTCTTAGGACTTTAGTTTCAAATCTGCCTGCTTTACTTTATAGAAAACATGTTCATCGGGTTTTACTCTTGTTGAATCTGATTTCGTTTTCATAATAGACATCATGCCTATAGGTTTCCCTTCCAATGTCGTTTGAATCAAGTAGAAATTATGTTCTTAAGGTTCTGCATTTTCGAAGTCATGTTCATAGGTTTTCAAACAATCGTTCCTTAAATCAATTCAAGTATAGATACCATGCCTATATGATCTAATTCCGTTTCAGTTCTAATAAGTCTTTCATATGTTACTGCAAATTGACTAAAACCAACAATACGACTAGATACCATGCCTATAGGGATTTCTATTCGCAATTATGTCTGATAATCTAATTAGCCTGATAAATCAATGTCATTACGCCTAGTTCATTTTCTTAAAACTGGTCTTATTAAGCCATGACATTTCATCAAACTAGCTCTTTCAAAATTGCTTTAATCTCATTAGATATTCTGCCTATAGGTATCACAAGGGTCTATTTTGAAAACCTATTCGTTTTTGCATTAATATAGATACAGTATACTGCATATAGGCAAGCCTTAGGGCATTTTCAAAATCTGTATTTCTTTGAAACTGTTTTTGTCGTTCAACGTTTCTGATTCTGATAAGCTTTTAAAGAGGAGTCTCTAGGCAACTACTAGGTTATAACTTCTGGATCTGAAAGTGGTCTATTTATGCATAATCACTTAGAAATCCTGCTTTAGAACTTTGATTAATAAAGGCCTTACTTGTGTTTGAGTCGTGCTGCCTGTATGTTTGTTTGAGGAGGAATTGTGAGCCTCTTAATTTCTCCCATTATGTGGATGTCCTAAATATTTTTTGACTATCGCCTTAGATTTTTGCCTTTAAATCCTTAGGGGTACGTCTAGAACTACCTATTGGTAGAGGTCCTAATTCCTTCCAGGACTATTAAAAAGGGACGAGTAGCAGGATGCAATAGGAGTCAGTGACCAAACACTCGCTTTGCATGACCAATAGGGGATGGGAAGGGTAGATATGGGATATGATGACTACGCGTTAATATCACGTGTATCCCCTCGTCAAGGAGTGTTTACTGGACATTGCGTGGGGTGATCCTATAGGACAAACAACCTAGGACCCCTCTTTACCTAATCCTTTCTCTATTCAAAACTTTTATCTTCTACAACTTGTTTAAACCTAATATTACTACTTCAGTTATACAACGTGCTTTACTTGAAACTTATTTAATTCAGCTATTTGTATGTACTAATTTGTAAATATAAGTTCGGTTGGGGCCCACAGTTGTGGACCAAGAGGGATTCCTAACACCTTTGCCTCGAAGTTACTTCGAGCCCTTACCCTAATCTCTGGTATTGCAAACTAGTTACATGAGTTAATCGCTCTAGGTGACCTAACGCACCATAATCCGTTAGGTGGCGACTCTTCAAATACTCAATACCCAAAAGGAAATGAGTCATTACACCCCATGGAATGTCAAAACCCAGACTCCTCTCCGCGGAGGGAAAAAAGGGGGCGCGACAATCTCATGACTTTCCTAGTCATTATTTGAGTCCCTATTTGCTGCCACTTGGTTAATACTTATCCACATCAATAATTATCCATCATTTCCTTAATTAACTTGATAATCCCCCACTAATCCAATAACTAACTAATTTCCCACATAATTAAGAATGAACTCAAATCACTTAAAATACTACTCACTTTTAACACACCTTATACACCTTACTATCATGGTCATGTAGTACCTTGAGTGGCACTAGTCCATAAATATGAGGTATTATAGCTTGGACCGTATTTTATCTCAAATTGTCAAACTTCGACAAAACTTATTTTCTTCGATTCGCTTACCCTCTCACCTTCATGAATTTAATTATGACTTGAGAAATAGCATAATCCTTATAATCTCCAAATAATCTTTTACTTGGACTGATGTCAATTATCTTACGACAAATTTAACGTACAATACTTTACGGTGAAACATCGTCGTAACTTAATACTGCGAAGTGTGACATCACCGTAATGTAATACTGCTAGGTGCAATACTGTCGTAACTTAATACTGTGAAGCGCGACATCATCGTAATGTATTACTGCAGAGGGTAACATCATCGTAATATATTACTGCAGAGTATAACAACGATGTAATAATGCGGGACGTAACAATGTGATTTTTTCCCTATGTGAAATACTCCTACAAATTAAAGAAATAGATTTTTCCCCAAATTGTTTGTAATTTTATAGGATTTTTTGTAGAATTTTGTTAATTGTTTGCATTTTTGTGCACGCCTAGTTCTGTTAAAATCATGAAAAATGTCAGAAATATCATGCATTGCATTTAGATTTTGTGTTTATATTTTAAGATTAATTAGTTAATTAATTGTTTTATTAAAAAAATATATTTCCAAAATTTGGCTCATTTTTACATTCTTCGCTATTATTTTAGATTATTAATTTTTCTCTTTTAATTTAGGGTCAATTAATTGTTATAAATTTTATAATTGGATAATTAGCTTAATTTTACAATATAGATTAAATTAGAAATTTAATTTAGGATTTTAATAGATTTAAGTAAGAAAAAGAAAACAAAAGAAAAAGGAAATTAGAAAAAGGGTTGGTTTAAACTTCATATTGGGCCAAAATTAATGTTGAGCCCAAATCCCTCCCCAAAACTGACCAGTCCAGTCCTTTGCCCGGTCCAGTCCTCCCATTAAATAAAATGGCACCGTTTCATTCCATTGAATCCCAGTCGTTGATCTCGTGTGATCCAACGGTTGGGAACTGACTTATATCCCCTTATATATATGTCCGAATTCCATTTAACCCTAGAGACCACCATTCATTTCCATCGTCTTCACCCCCATATCAACCCTGACCGCCTTTATATCCTTACCCCCACTGGCCCACGGCCACTTCGCCGGATTCCTTCAAATGTTGACCATAGAATTCCCATCGTCCGTTCATTCCAAATCTACCATCGTTTCCTTCCACAAATCACTCATCCTCTCAAAATCAGAAATCTAAGATAGCAATAAAATCCTCTTCGTCCTTTTTTCTTTTGATTTCCTCCCAATCTGGTCTCTTCTTGATGTTGAACATGTGTGAATCGACTAGCTTCGATGTGAGGAGCCAATTGGCTGTATTTTCGATTTGTGCATGGTGGCCGAGTTCTGGGTAGCAATCTCTGATGAGCCATTATTTTAAGCTTCTATTTCTTCTTCGCCTTGGCTCATGTTGAGGACTGTGACAAAGAGCACTAGCCGTTGAAGAAATTCCGGTCAGTGCTCATATTACAGTTCCCACCATTAGCCGAAGCCCTTTCGCCGGATGTCATCATCTCTAGGTCATCTATTTGGTATACTTCTTTTCCTCTTTATTTCTACTATTAATCTCAATTAGGTTTAGAGCATATGAGTTTTCATTTGACTAATTTGGTAATAATAGCTTAAAAGTACAGTTAATCTCTTTGTTAGTGCATTTTGATTTTCTCCTTTCCTTTTTTGATTTTGCTTCTTTGGAAAGTCTGATGTCAGTAAGGTTCAAAGCTTTTTTGGTCTAGATTTCTTGTGAATTTGTGTGTATGGATTTGGAATTGGGCTTGCTAGTGCAAGAATCCCAAAGAGGATGCCGAGGCTTGTTAGTGCAGAAGCCCAGAGATATTTTGGGCATATTGGTTCTAATGTCTGTTAGGATTAAAGTAATTAGCAAAGCTTTTAAGAGGTAGTTAGGAGATTTGAATAGAAAGAATCTTTCTTAACTATCTAGGAAGTTTCTAGGAAGGTGGGAAATGGGTGGTTTAACAAACAGGCTAAAAATATAGGGTCTGAAATGAACAAAATGGAATTGAGGATGGGTAATAGTGAATGAAGGAAATCTGGTTGTGCTGCCCTAAAGTCTTTTTATAAGAGGATCATTTTCCTCATTCTAGGGCAGAGGTAGAGGACACCAAAAAAGGAGAACGGCTGAGATATTGATTGATAAGCTGCATATAGAGAATTCCCTTAGGATCCCTTCTTCAAAAAAGTTTAATCCTCATGATGAACACACACAACTCATAGAAAGAAAGGAATTAGTTCTTCTATTTTCTGTTTTCATTTAAAGTGTGGAGCAGTGTTTCTTTGGATTTCTGGGTTAAGAGCTGAAGTTTACTTTGAATCACTCTTGCTATTTCTGTTTTGGCTGTTGTACCTTCTCATTCTCAGAAGTTTATTTATATTTTTTGTTAATTTTGCTGTAAACAGGTATGTAGCCCACTATCTTTTTGGCCATGAACCATATACATGAAGCTTTGAACTATTTGCTGCCTCACTCTCAAATGTCGTGTGACTATGTGAACTGATTTCCAAATTCTGATGATTCGTTTCGCTTTATTTTGTTTTTCCTATATCTCCTTTTAGCAAGTTGGAATTTGGCCTTAAATGTATGTCTTAATTATCCCATTTCATGTATGATCTAAGTCTGTAAGGATTTTAAAGTTTTAGCTTGATTACATGACTTTTAAAAGATGGTATTTAAATATGAACTTCAATATGATATTCTGGGAAATTACTTGAGCATATGAGTTTTATTTCCTGTGGATTTGATTTGAAGCTCCTGTTTAAGTTGATGACAGTTTAGTCATGAGGCCATGATTTTCTTACCCTATTTCAGCTATGATGGTATTAAATTGTTAAGACCTAAGTAGTATGATACCAAATTGATTAAGTAGTTGCAAATCAAATGTGAATTTGTTTGAATAGGAATTCATTGGTTAATGTAATAATTCAAGTTTATTTCTTGCTATGTGATTAATGTATGAGTGCTGCTGTATGAAAGGAGTGTCATGAAATTAGTCGGATGTCTTACATGCTTACTTTGCCATGTTTCAATTTGAGTAAAAACCTTTTCACTGATTCATTGCCTTTTTGGGGGTTGTTGTTGCGAATTTGTTATTTATTAATTAGCTAGGTAAGAGTGGCATTTTATTGCCATGGTGCCTAAGGAATAATGCAAATTCTTTATTAAAATTAGTAGGCCATGGGAATCTACGAAGGATTTCTCTGTTATGGGCTAGCAAGGAACTATCTAGGCCAAACCCAAGTCAAACGGGGAAGCCTGGTTCAAAACAGGCTTGGGAGTGCCTCTGTCTTCTGTTTCTTTGACTTTGGGCTCTATTTCGAGCCCAATTGCCTTCAGTGACTGCGTTCTTTAAATAACGTAACATGCCCCCCAATTGGCCCAATAGTTCAGAATGGTTCAAAGCGTGTGTCAATTTCTAATGCCTTAGCTATAATCCATGGACTGTCAATAAGCCTCGAATTAATTTAGGGAGTAAACATGTACATTCGTAGTTTGCTTTAGGCACGTAATAAAATCATCATAACTATGGGTATGGTTCCCGTGGCGTAGTTGTGATATCTAATTTCAAATTAGTTTTAACTATGAACATCCGTAATTTACTTTAGATGAGTACAAATCTTTCTTTTCTTTAAAAAATAAGTTGAGGTGTGCCATCCAATAACATAGTCTATGGCCCTCACATTAATATCTTAACTAATGTAGAAAAATGCCTTGAACTCTCGTAATTTGCTTTAGGTGCGCTAATTAAATAAAGTATCATAGCTACGAGTATGGTTTCCGTGACGTGGTTGTGATACATAATTCTAAAATGCGGGGGTACATTTATGTGACCCGGCCACAATTTAATCTTGTTAATAAAATAAACATGTTGTAAATCGTGGGTACGATTCACGTAACATGATTCACAATGTGTAATCAAATAATTAGCTGTATAACAATCAAAAGCGGTTTAAAAGGGATAAAATGCACATAGGTTTTAAATATGTAGTAAGCAGATAATTAGGCCAATAGTAATAGTTGAGCGACCATGCTGAAACCTCGGAACCCGGGAATGCCTAACACCTTTTCCCGAGTTAACAAAATTCCTTACCCGAATTTCTGTGTTTCGCGGACTGTAAAACATAGTCAAACTTCCTCGAATCGGGATTTTAAACCGGTGACTTGGGACACCATAAATATCCCAAGTGGTGACTCTAAATAAATAAATAATCCCGTTTCGATTTTGCCACTTTAATTGGAAAAACTCCCCTATACCCTTTTCGGGTAGAAAAAAGAGGTGTGACAAAGCTTACTCAAAAGAGACTAATTGTCTCAAACCTTAACAAAACATTTCCGAACCAGAGTCAACCAACCCGATAACACATAATACCGCTGAACAAGACAATAAGAACTAGAAACGGGAAAAACGGAGCGGTAACACATGAAACGAACGGCCAAGTTGTTACATCCTCCCCCTCTTAAACAAAGGTTCGTCCTCGAATGAGTCAAGAAACATACCTGAAGCCTCAAATAGGTGAGGATATCTGCTCCGCATCTCCCGCTTAGTCTCCCAGGTTGCCTCTTCCACGTGCCAACCTTTCCACTACACTTTCACTGAAGCTATATCCTTTGACCTCAACTTTTGAACCTGACGCTCCAAAATAGCTGCTGGCTCCACATCATAAGTCAAATCATCATCTAACTGAATCGTGCTGAAATCCAAAACATGAGACGGATCACCAATATACTTCCGGAGCATGGAAACATGAAATACCGGATGCACACTTGATAAGCTGGGTGGCAAAACAAGCTCATAAGCCACCTCCCCAATCCTCCGAAGCACCTCAAAAGTTCCAATAAACCGAGGACTCAATGTACCCTTCTTCCCAAATCTCATAACACCCTTCATGGGTGAAACCTTCAACAGAACCTTCTTACCAACCATGTAGGACACATCCTGAACCTTCCTGTCAGCATAACTTTTTTGTCTCGACTGCGTAGTACGAAGCCTCTCCTGAATCACCTTCACCTTGTCTAAAGCATCCTGAACCAAATCTGTACCCAATAGCCTAGCCTCACCCGGCTCAAACCAACCAACTGGAGATCTACACCGTCTCCTATACAAAGCCTCATATGGAGCCATTTGAATACTCGACTGGTAACTGTTGTTATAAGCAAACTCTGTAAGTGGTAGAAACTGATCCCATGACCCTCCGAAATTAATGACACAAGCGCGCAACATGTCCTCTAATATCTGAATAGTGCACTCGGACTGTCCGTCCATCTGAGGGTAAAAAGCTTTGCTCAACTCAACCTGGGTACCCAACTCTCGCTGCACAGACCTCCAAAACTATGAAGTAAATTGAGTGACCCTATCTGAAATGATGGAAACTGGGACACCATGCAAACGAACAATCTCCCGGATATAGATCTATGTCAACCGCTTTGAAGAATAGGTAGTACATACAGGAATGAAGTGCGCAGACTTGGTCAGCCGATTCACAATCACTCAAATAGCATCGAACTTCTTCAAAGTCAGTAGGAGCCCAACTACAAAGTCCATGGTGATCTGCTCCCACTTCTACTCTGGAATATCCATCCGCTGAAGCAAGCCACCCGGTCTCTGATGCTCATATTTCACCTGCTGACAATTGAGACACCGAGCTACAAATCCCACAATTTTCTTCTTCATTCTCATCCACTAATAATTCTGTCTCAGATCCTAATACATCTTCATGGCACCTGAATGAATGGAATATTGCAAGCTATGAGCCTCCTCCAGAATCAGCTCCCGAAGTCCATCTATATTGGGCACACATATTCGGCCCTGCATCCTTAACACCCCATCATCACCAATAGTCACATCTCTAGCATCATCGTGCTGAACACTGAGCAAATGAGGATCATCATACTGGCGCTCTCTGATGCGATCAAATAAGGAAGACCGTGAATCACACAAGCCAATACCCGACTGGGCTCTGAAATATCTAACATCACGAACCGATTGGCCAAGGCCTGAACATTAACTACAAGAGGTCTCTCCCCAACTGGAATATATGATAAACTCCCCATACTCACTACCTTCCTACTCAAGGCATCAGCCACCATATTGGCCTTCCCCGAATGGTACAAAATAGTAATATCATAATCCTTTAGCAACTCCAACCATCTCCGCTGCCTCAAATTGAGATCTTTCTGCTTGAAAAAGTGCTGGAGGATACGATGATCAGTAAACACCTCACAAGACACACCATACAAATAATGCCTCTAAATCTTCAACACGTGAACAATGGAAGCCAACTCCAAATCATGAACATGGTAGTTCTTCTCATGGGGTTTCAACTGACGAGAAGCATAAACAATGACTCTACCCTCCTGCATCAATACACACCCAATACCAACTCTCAAAGCATCACAATACACGGTATATGAACCTAAAGCTGATGGCAAATTTAACACTGGAGCTGTGGTCAAGGCAATCTTGAGCTTCTGAGAGCTCTCCTCACACTCATCCGACCACATGAAAGGAGTACCATTTTGAGTTAACTTGGTCACGGGCGATGCAATAGATGAAAATCCCTAAAAAACTGACGGTAATAACCTACCAAACCAAGAAAGCTGCAGATCTCTATGGCTGAGGACGGTCTGGGCCAACTCTGAACTGCCTCTATCTTCTTCGGATCAACCTGAATACCCTCACTGGACACCACGTGCCCCAGGAAAGCCACTGAACTGAGCCAAAACTCACACTTGGAGAACTTTGCATAAAGCTTCTCCTCCCTCAATCTCTGCAACACAACTCTTAAATACTCCGCATGCTCCTCCTGACTACGCGAGTACACTAGAATATCATCAATGAAAACTATGACAAATGAGTCGAGATAAGGACGAAACACGCTATTCATCAAATGCATGAACGCTGTTGGGGCATTGGTCAGCCCAAAAGACATTACCAAGAACTCATAATGACTATATCGGGTCCTCAAAGCTATCTTATAAATATCCGAGTCCCTGATCTTCAACTGGTGATAACCCGAATGGAGATCAATCTTGGAGAACACTCTCGCTCCTTAAAGCTGGTCAAACAAATCATCGATACGAGGCAAATGATACTTATTCTTGATTGTTACTTTGTTCAACTGCCTGTAATCAATGCACATCCTCATCGTGCCATCCTTGATCTTGACAAATAGAACAGGGGCACCCCAAGGCAACACACTGGGCCAAATAAACCCCTTATTAAGGAGTTCATGAAGCTGCTCCTTTAATTCCTTCAACTCCGCTGGTGCCATACGATACGGTGGAATAGAAATAGGCTGAGTGCCCGACACTAGATCAATACCAAAATCAATATCCCTGTCCGATGGCATGCCCGACAGGTCTACAGGAAAACATCAGGAAAATACCTCACAACAGGAACAAAATCAATACTGGGAGTCTCTGCACCGACATCCCTCACAAAGGCTAAGTAGGAGAGACAACCCTTCCCAACCATACACTAGGCCTTCTAGAATGAAATTACCCTACTAGAAACATAATCAATCGAACCTGACCACTCAATCTGTGGCACACCAAGCATAGCCAACGTTATTGTCTTAACATAACAGTCCAAAATAGCGTGACACAAAGATAGCCAATCCATGCCCAATATAACATCGAAGTCTACATACATAATAACAAAAGATCCACTCGGGTCTCCAGACCCCCAGTAGTCACCACACACGACCGATACACACGGTCTACAACAACAGTTTCGCCCACTAGAGTAGATACACGAATAGATGAAACAAGAGACTCACAGGGCATATCCAAATAACGAGCAAAGTATGATGACACCTAAGAATAAGAGGAACCGAGATCAAATAATACAGAGGCTTCCCTCTGGCAGACTGAGACAATACTTGTGATCACAACATCTGAAGCAATAGCATTGGGTCTAGCTGGGAGTGCATAAAACCTTCCCTTCTAGGGCGACCCCTAGCTGACTGACCTCCACCCCTAGTTGGCTAGGTGGGTAGTGGTGAAGTAACTGGCGCTGAAGCCAATGGCTGACTCCTCTGCTGAGATGAACCCCCAAGATGACGAGGACACTGCCTCCACATATGACCCAACTCTCCACACTCATAGCAGCTCCCTGGTGCTGGAGACGGGGACTTAAAGCAATCCCTAGCACCGGAATGACTAGCAGATGCTCCTAGCATAGAAGAGCCCTAAACTGATAGAGCACAGGACAAACTCTGGGCTGGAAGGGCACTGAGTGATGACTGTCCCTTATGAGAACTGTGAGAACCATGACCCAATGATGCCCCATGATAACCTGGGCGAGCTGACTAAGCATGCCTGAATGGACGACCTTTGCCATGCTGAAACTGACCCCTTGAAGGAGCACCACAATTACTACCAGATCCCCGAGGCCTCTTGGCCTCCCTCTCATCTCGCTCATGGAGATGAACTGACTCAATCTTGCGAGCAATGTCAACAACCTCCTCAAAAGTAGCACCAGACACCCTCTCCCCAGTCATAAGAATCCGAAGCTGATGCGTGAGGCCATGAACGAACTTCCTAATCCTCTCTCTCTCTCTCTCTCTCTCTCTGTAGGAACCAACCAAACCGCATGATGAGCTAATTCCGAGAACCTCATCTCATACTACATAATAGTCATCTCTCCCTGACACAACCACTCGAACTGCCTGCACAGCTCCTCTCTATGAGACTGTGGCACATACTTCTCCAAAAAGAGAACGGAGAACTGCTGCTAGGTAAGGGGTGCTGCACCTACAGGCCTAGGCCTCTCATAAGCCTCCCACCAAGTGAAGGCAGCTCCAGAAAACTGAGAAGTAGTGAAAGCGACCCCACTGGTCTCTAGAATACATGCTGTACAAAGCATCCTCTGACACTTGTCCAAGAAACCTTGGGCATCCTAACCCTCTGTACTACTAAAAGTCGGGGGCTAAAGTCTACCGAACCTCTCCAACCTGCGCTGCTCGTCCTCTGGCATAGAAGGAGCTACATAGTCCTGAACAACTACAATCGGTTGGGCTGGAGGTGCCCTCGATGTCTGAAGTCCCTGCACGACCTGCTCAAGGTGTGGGCGCCAGGAGTCTGAGTGCCTTCCCCGGCTTGAGAAGTAGTTGCGACTATAGTAACTGAGACTGCCTGAGCTACGCCAGTGCACATTGATAGAATCTGAGCCAGGGCTTCCGGAAGACCCAGAATCACAATGGGCATAGCTGGTGCCTGAGCTGGTGCTGCTGGAGCATCCACAATTGGAACTTGATCATGAACTGGGGCGACTAGTGGATCGGCAGGTGCTACTCTAGCTACTGTGTGAGCTACACCCCTGCCCCTACCACGGCCTCGACCGCGTCCTCGGCCTCTAGTGGCCACAACTGATGGTACTGGTGGTCGTCTGTCCTGACCAGTCCCTTGTGTCCTCACCATCTGTGAGAGAATAGAATAATAGAAGTTTAGTACTCGGATCAACAGATTCGCACGACAAGAATTTCAAGAATATGAAGTTTTTCCTAAAGGTTCTGCAGCCTCCCGTGGATAAATACAGACGTCTCCGTACTGATCCGCGAAACTCTACTAAACCTACTCATGACTCGTGAGACCTATGTGACCTAGGCTCTGATACCAACTTGTCACGACCCTAAATCCGGACCTAGTCGTGATGGCGTCTATCGTGAAACAAGGCCAGTCAACACAAACCCCCAATAGCAATTAACATTTATTTAATTCATAATTAAGCCATTAATAAGTGATAAATTCCAAAATAAGTGAAATAGAACAAATGCGGAAACAAACACAGACCGACATCGGGGTGTCACCAGTCATGAGCATCTAAACATCTGACTAAGAGTATGAAAGAGACTACACAGTCTATTATAGAAATAATAAAAAGGAAAGTAAGATAAGAGGGAGAAGCACTGGGCTACGAACGCCGAACAGCTACCTAATAAACTCCGAATAGCCTGCTAGAAGCAATCAGCTCTCGCTAGCGGGACTCGTGACTCCTGAATCTGCACACAGTGTGTAGGAAGTAATGTGAGTATGCCAACTTAGTAAGTAATAAAAGTAAAGGCAGCTGAGCGATAAGAAGATACGTAAAACACAGCAAAATGCTACAAAGAGGCAGTATAAAACCAATACAATGCAATAAAATAGTAAACGCTCGTAGAAACACCTTAGTTCGGTATATGCTTCTTTAAAACATATTTAACAGTTAAACGAGTGAATGAAAAGTAGTGAGAAAATATAAACACATAAAATCATCCCCTCGGGCAAAGTACCAACAAAATCAGCCCCTCATACTATCTCACAATCACTCGTATTAGCCCCTCGGGCAATAACATGGAACAACCTCAGCCCCTAGGGCTATATCACATCTCTTACTGGGTACCCGCGCTCACTGGTGGTGTATAAACTCCGCGAGGGGCCCTTTACGGCCCAAGCACAATATCAAGCCATCTCGTGGCATAATCAAACAAGTTCTCAGCCTCATATCAAGACACCTTGTGGCGTACAACTCAGGCCCTCGGCCTCATAATCATGAATCAGCACAATACCGCTGAGGCGTGCAGCCCGATCTCATAATAACCTCACAACACAGGCCCTCAACCCTACTCAGTCAGAAATCTCTAAAAGCTACTCAGACACAGTAAAATATGATGCTCAGCCAAAATATCATTTAAGATGTCAAAACAGAGTAAACATGGCTGAGTTATGAAGACAATAAAATATGGCATGACTGAGTACAAATATAAAGTCAAAACAGTGAGGAATGGTAGTAAAAATCCCCTGAGGGTCCAAAATAATTGGCACGAGGCCCAAATATGGCATTCAACCCAAAACATGATAATAGTAAATAGTTTTCAGTAAAATACATAGTTAACAGTCGTACGGGATGGACTAAGTCACGATCCCCAATTGTGCACGACCCCACGCTCGTCATCTAGCATGTGTGTCACCTCAAAGTAGCACAATGATGTGAAATCCGGGGTTTCAAACCCTCAGGATATCATTTACAATCATTACTCACCTCTATCCAGTCCAAACTCTAGCCCGCGATGCCTTTGCCTCTTGAATCGGCCTTCGGATGCTCCAAATCTAACTAAAATCAGTACATAACTATTAAAATATGCTAAGGGAACAAAGCCCACTCTAAAGTAATCAAATTGCAACACAAATCCCAAAATTAACCAAAACCCGACCCCCGGGCCCACGTCTCAGAATCCGATAAAATTACATCAATAAACTCCTTATCCTCCCACGAGTTCATCCATATCAAAACTACCAAAATCCGACCACAAATGACCCCTCAAACGCTTACTCAAAGGTCTCCAATATCAAGCCCTAGTTTCTTCAATGATTACCCACAAATTTCCATATTTTTCAAGCCTAATCAATGAATTAACACCATAGGGATGAGTTTTGTGATAAAAAATCTTACTTCAATGAAGTTCCCTCTAATTCCCTCTTCAAAATCCCCCCAAAAGCTGCAAAATCGATTTAAAAATGGTGGAGAAAGGCTGAAAATCGTGAAGGATGAAATATATACCTTCTGACCCAGGGATTCCGCACCTGCGGTCCTTCTTCTGCTTCTGAGGTCCCGCTTCTGCGGTCCAACCAACCGCATATGCGGTTTCTACTTAAAGGCCCAATTCCGCATCTGCAGTAAAACACCCGCACCTGCGCTATCGCAGATGCGCTCCAGTGACCGCTTCTGTGGTTCCAGCTGACTTACCTCTTGGCCACATATTCGGCTCCATATCCGCTTCTGCGAGTTCACACCTATGGTCCCCTAGCTGCAGGTGCGGTTATGACAACAATAGAACAACTTCAGCTGCCAAACCCGACTCAAAATCTTCCGTCAACCATCCGAAATCACCCCGAGGCCCCCGAGACCTTAACCAAAAACAAAAACACGTCATATACCACTATACAAACTTATACCAATCTTTAAAACACCTCAAATAACATCGAATCAACCAAATCACATCGGATTCAAGCCTAAGATTCCAAAATCTTCCGAATTTCGCTTTTGATCAAAAAGTCTATCAAACCACGTCCAAATGACCTGAAATTTTGCACACACATCCCAAATGATACAATAGACCTGCTGCAACTCCCAGAATTCCATTCCTACCCCTATATCAAAATCTCACCTATCAATCGGAAAATGCCAAAATGCCAATTTTGCCAATTCAAGCCTTAACCTATTACGGACCTCCAAAACACGTTCCAGTCACACTCCTAAGTCCCAAATCCTCTCCTGAAGCTATCTAAACCATCAGAATTCACATTCGAGCCCTTTTTCACATAAGTCAACATCCGTTTGACTTTTCCAACTTAAGCTTGTGAGCACGTGATTTTTGCCCTATGTGAAATTATCTTACAAATTAAAGAAATAGATTTTTCCCCAAATTGTTTGCAATTTTATAGGATTTTTTTGTAGAATTTTGTTAATTGTTTGCATTTTTTGTGCACGCCTAACTCTGTTAAAATCATGAAAAAATGTCAAAAATATCATGTATTGCGTTTAGATTTTGTGTTCATATTTTAAGATTAATTAGTTAATTAATTGCTTTATTAAAAATGTAAATCACAAAAATTGGCTCATTTTTACATTCTTAGCTTTTAATTTTAGATTATTAATGTTTCTCTTTTAATTTAGGGTCAATTAATTGTTATAAATTTTATAATTGGATAATTAGCTTAATTTTATAATTTAGATTAATTTAGGAATTTAATTTGGATTTTAATTAAATTAAGAAAGAAAAAGAAAACAAAAGAAAAAGGAAATTGGAAAAAGGGCTGGTTTAAACATGAGATTGGGCCAAAATTAATGCTGAGCCCAAGTCCCTCCCCAAAATCGACCAGCCCAGTCCTTTGCCCGGTCCAGTCCCCCCATTAAATAAAACGGCACCATTTCATTCCATCGAATCCCAGCCATTGATCTCGTGTGATCCAACGGTTGGTAACTGACTTATATCCCCTTATATATATATGTCCGAATTTCATCTAACCCTAGAGACCGCCATTCATTTCCATCGTCTTCAGCCCCCATATCAACACTAGCCGCCTCTATATCTTTACCCCCACCGACCGGCGGCCACTTCGCCGGATCCCTTCAAATGTTGACCACAAAATTCCCATCGTTCGTTCATTCCAAATCCACCATTATTTCCTTCCACAAACTACTCATCCTCTCCAAATCAGAAATCTAAGATAGCAATAAAATCCACTTCGTCCTTTTTTCTTTTGATTTCCTCCCAATCTGGCCTCTTCTTGATGTTGAACATGTGTGAATCGACTAGTTTCGATGTGAGGAGCCAATTGGCTGTGTTTTCGATTTGTGCATGGTGGCCGAGTTCTGGGCAGCAATCTCCGATGAGCCATTATTTCAAGCTTCTGTTTCTTCTTCGCCTTGGCTCATGTTGAGGACTATGACAAAGAGCACTAGCCATTGAAGAAATTCCGGCCAGTGTTCATGTTACAGTTCCCACCATTAGCCGAAGCCCTTTCGTCGGATGTCATCATCTCTGAGTCATCAATCTATTTGGTATACTTCTTTTCCTCTTTATTTCTACTCTTCATCTCAATTAGGTTTAGAGCATATGAGTTTTTAGTTGACTAATTTGGTAATAATAGCTTAAAAGTACAGTTAATCTCTTTGTTAGTACATTTGATTTTCTCCTTTCCTTTTTTGATTTTGCTTCTTTGGAAAGTCTGATGTTAGTAAGATTCAGAACTTGTTTGGTCTGGATTTCTTGTGAATTTATTTGTTTGGATTTGGAATTGGGCTTGCTAGTGCAAGAAGCCTAAAAAGAGTGCTGAGGCTTGTTAGTGCAGAAGCCTAGAGACATTTTAGGCATATTGGTTCAAATGTTTGTTAGGATTAAAGTAACTAGCAAAGATTTTAAGGGGTAGTTAGGAAATTTGAAAAGAAAGAATCTTTCTTAACTATTTGGGAAGTTTCTAGGAAGGTGGTAAGTGAGTGGTTTAACAAACAGGCTAAAAATTTAGGGTCTAAAATGAATAAAAGGAAATTGAGTAGGGGTAATAGTGAATGAAGGAAATCTGGTTGTGCTTCCCTAAAGTCTTTCTATAAGAGGATCATTTTCCTCATTCTAGGGCAGAGGTCGAGGACACCAAAAAATGAAAACGACTGAGATATTGATTGATAAGCTACATATAGAGAATTCCCTTAGGATCCCTTCTTCAAAAAAGTTTAATTCTCATGATGAACACTCATAACTCATAGAAAGAAAGGAATCAGTTCTTCTATTTTCTGTTTTCATTTAAAGTGTGGAGCAGTGTTTCTTTGGATTTCTGGGTTAAGAGCTGAAGTTTACTTTGAATCACTCTTGTTGTTTCTATTTTGCTGCTGCACCTTCTCATTCTTAGAAGTTTATTTCTATTTTTGGTTGATTTTGCTGTAAACAGGTATAGAGCCGAATAGTACTTACATTAAAGAATTAGAGAATCAGATCCAAAAAAAAGACTCCTTCTTCTAGAAAAAACACCACATCAGGATTCTTCTCTACCAAATCAGCTTACAACACCTACCTACACCACTCCAATCTTACTCCAACCCCTCTCCCCCTCCCGCACAATCAACCTAATGGGTGGAAAATTGATGCTTTAAACAAAGTTAAGTTTTTTATGTGGCTTCTTTTAAACAACAAATTACCAACCAATGTTAACTTATTCCATCATAATATTAATGCTACTAATAACTGTGCTTTTTGCCCAAACAATTCTGAAATAATAAATTACTTATTCATAACTTGCCCAAAAGCAAGATCCGTATAGGAGCAATTCAACTTACACATCCCCACTAATCAAATGGAATCTACAATCTTAGACCTCTGCACAACAACTACGAAGTGCATTATTATTAATAATCAAACATTACCTTTAAACATCTTAATCCCAATTATTCTTTGGTCCATATGGAAAAATAGGAATCAAACCCTCTTTCGAAATTCCACTAAGCCAATAACTCACACTGACATAACTTTCCAAACTTTCGAATATTACCACCTAGTGCATAAACACCAAAAAAGCCTCTCCGCATAACCAAAATAATTTGTTGGACACCACCTCCAAATGGTTATTTTAAGCTTAACATAGATGGTGCCTTTGATGCAAAAAATAAAAACAGGAGGGGGAGGTGGACTTATCCGAAACCTTAATGGGGAGTGGATTATTGGGTATTCATCTCAAAACTACTCTCACTCTGCAGTTCACATGGAAATAATGGCTTTACACAATGATCTAAAGCTGACAATGAATCATACATTAACTCCACTTATTGTGGAGACAGATTCACATGTATTAATCCAAATGTTGTCATCTAATAACCTAGCTTTCCCACACATATTACTGAATTGCAGACACCTACCAGAGTAGCTGGGCAGACCACAGGTGGGCCATATTTTTAGAGAAGCAAATGTTGCTACTGACAAGCTGACCTGCTATGGGAAAGGCAGTGAACCAGAAATACGAAGAAATATTATGATATTTGTATCCCCTTCCCCTTTTGTTTTAAATGTACTCAAAGAAGATATATTTGGAATTGGGACTAAACGCCCAGTTCCCATTGTATAATAAGTCTGTTCTTTTTCATTTAATAAAAGTTCCTTCCATTAGCCCAAAAAAATAAATAGAGGTTAATTAATTTTACTCACTGGATTTATTGTATTGCTAGCCTTAATATCTATATTCATGACTAGTTGAAAGAAAGTTGTATGATTTTGAAAGAGCCTCGTAATGAAATAACAAGGGGTCAAGCTCTTATAAAACTTCATATTAAGTCTGTAGATGATAATTGTAAAAGTTGGGCAGAATATGGGAAGTATTTTTATATGATGGAGTGGTGTGGATTGTTATAGAGAATGATTTATGAGATGGTCTTTCCTTGCATAACTATAATAAACCTATTCTCGGAGGATAGGTGCAAGACTTAACGATTTTAAAATATACTCTCTCAATAGAAATGTCAAGCACTTTGGAGGGTTGCTGCACTGCTAGTTGACCTCATACGTACTATCTTGTATGTGTAAATTGCAACCTACGCCAAAGTGAATGATCAAAATTAAGAAGAACGAAATGTTAGTAATAATATTGATCAACACATAATATTATATTTTAACTGCTTTTGTTATTTGTTCAAGATATCTAATATAATCTAAATTACCTAATGACTTGTAATAACCCGATCGATCATTTTGTATAATTGTACCTCGTTTACCCTTTTGATACTTCATACATGTGTAATTTAGGCTTTATGACTTGCGGGTTTGATTGGTTTCATTCCAGGAAGATTTCAGGTTGGTGTAAACCTTTTGGTTCTTAACTTAGAAGCTTAAGTTAGAAATATTGACCAAACTTTGACTTTTGTGAAAACGACCCCGAAACGGTATTTTGATGGCTCCTATAGCTTCGTATCATTATTTTGAACTTGGGCATATATCCGGAATCGAATTAGGAAATCCGTCGATTGATTTGTGTTGTTTTGCCAAAAATTGGCAATTTAAGATTTAAAAGTTTGATCGTACGTTGAATTTTGGTTATCGAGTTCGGAATTGGATTTTGGCACTTGGAATAGGTTCATTATGCTATTTAGAAATAGTCTGCAAAATTTGGTATCATTTGGAGTTGATTTGATAGGATTCAGACGCTTAGTTGATATTCTAGAAGTTCTTGAACTTTACTTTGAAATTCATGCATTTTGATGTCTGATTGTTAGTTCTAGATGTTATTTTTGTATTTTGATCATACGAGTGAGTTCGTATGATATTTTTTAGACTTGTGTGGGTGTTTGGTTTGGAGCCCCAAGGGCTCGGATGAGTTTCAGACGAGTTTCAGAATATTTTGGACTGAAAACAGAAATCTGATGAGCTGATGCCTCTGGTGACGCATATGCGAACACTAGGGTCGCAATTGCAACCTTAGCAGGGGGATCACAGGTATCACAATAGCGATTCCTAGGTCACAATTGCGAAGTTGGCTTGGGCTGGGCTAGGTTCGCATTTGTGATAATTGTATCGCTTTTGCGAAGGGAATAGAGTTCGCAATTGCGAACCCATTTTCGCATTTGCTAGATTTTCCCTAAGACTGCCAGTTCCGCAAGTGCGAGCTTTTCTTCGCAATTGCGAGTCTAGTGTCATAATTGTGACACCTGCAACTGAACAAAAGGTTAAAAAGTTGGGGTTTCATCTTATTTCTCTCATTTTAAAACCCTAAACTCAGTAGGAGGCGATTTGAAGAAAGAATTTTCATCTACATAGATTAGTTAAGTGATTCTAATTAATTTCCAACTATATTTCATTAATATATCTTAGATTTAACATCAAATGCATATTAATAAAAGTAAAATTTTGCCTCAGTTTTGTAAAATGAGAATTTGAGCTTTGAGGGTCGATTCGGATTCGGATTTTAAAACAAAATATATATATGGACTCATGAGGTTATGTATAGTCGGAATCTAATATTGGACCCCGGTTTTGATCGGACGAGGTCAGGGCTGACTTTTGTTGACTTTTTGCGAATTTTGTAAAAATCAAAGCTTTATCTATTGTAATTGTTTTCCCCTTGCATTGGTTATATTTGAGCCATGTGGAGGCGAATTTTAGGAGAAAAGCTATTTCCGAGGGTTGAGTTGGCCTAGTTGAGGTAAGTATCTTGCTTAACTTTGTGTAGGAGAACTACCCATTAGGATTTAGGATTAATTGTGTTATTTGTGTTATATGAAAGCCGTGTATGCAAGGTGTCATGACCCCAATTTTTCTCTGTAGGATATCGTGATGACACCTAATCTCTACGACTAGGTAAGCCTAACATTCAATATAATTTGACATGAATAATCAACAAAATACTAAAAAAGTAAGTCTGAATAATTGATATAAATTCCTGAAAATAGAATCAATAACAGTATACTCCCAAGATAGGTGGAACTGAGTCATAAGCTCTGCAGAGTAAGCTAAAGTGTCTACTACATCATTGTCTGAACGAAAAATACAGTAGTAGTAAGAGTAAAGGAATGTGACTTCGAGTCCTGTGGACATTGAGCAGGCATACCTTAAAGTCTCCATAAAGCAGCTAACAGATGATCACTAACGATTGGCATGAGAAGACATACCTGGATCTACACAAAAAGATATGCAAAAGCGTAGTATGAGTATAGTACAATGGTACCCAGTAGGTATCAAACCTAACCTCAGTAGAGTAGTGACGAGGTCATGTCAAGACACCTACTAAGATATAAATAAATAGTATGAAAACGTATAAGGATAAATAATGAAAAGTGAAGAAATAATTGATACGAAATAGTTAGCATCATGAACTAATACCGGAATTCTAAGCACAGAAATAACATAAGAAAATCAATTAAAGAGAACCACGGTGATCATATACGGACAATAACTAACAAAAGCAAAGAAGATCAAACAACAAGAATCACAATGATGTACCACCTCGTGTACAATAAGAATCACCACCGAGATACCGACTCGTGTATATATATCAAGAATCACAACCGAGGTACCGTCTCGTATTCACAATTCATAATCTCAATCACAATCTTTTCTTATATCGCCGCGTGAGCCTTACATTTGAAATAGGTTTTAAAAACATTTTTTCCGAAATAGCTATATGCACATTATCCTACCTTATAACGCCGTGTGGCTTCACGTAGTTCCTCTACAAGAAACAGACACATAAGTCCCACCTTATACCGTTGCATGCACATTTACCCCAAGCCTTATACCGCCGCATGCGTGTCAATATCACATCATAATAAAAAATTGCATCATAAGTGCCCATATATAATAAATTGCCAAAAATCAATAATATCAATTTTTTCACAACAATAGCACATGGCTCCACCACAATGAGTGCAAGAATATCAACAACAACAATGAATGTAAAATGCCCAACAAGGAAAATGTTTCAACAATAACAATTTCGCTTCAACATGGTAACGACTTTCACAACTTCAACACTAATAACTTAATAGTGAGATAATGTATAACCACTTTATTAAATAAGAATAACTCACAATGGAAGATATAACGTATAATAATAACTTCAAATAATGGAAATCAACAAGAAATGGGATAACATGAACAATAACTTCAACTAATGATAATCAATAATGAAGGAGATAACACGAACAATAACTTCAAATAATAATAATTAAAAATGAAGAAATATCATGTAACAATAAAAGAAGCAACAAGTTTAACTAAGGCATGAGAACGATTTATCAATTAGGATGTAACACAAGTGTTAACGAAATCATTTAAGGCATGTAATGATAGATTAACACAAGTAAGAATAGATTGACTATGAGAATTTAGAACATGATATGACAATTAAATTAAGGCATGGAAAGAGTATAAGTAGACTAGACCGATCAAATACCATGTACAACCTGTGTACCCACTCGTCAGCTTGCGTATACGGCTTTCACATAGCACAAATGAATCAATCAATACCAATCCTAAGGGGTAGTTTCCCCATACAAAGTTAGGTAAGATACTTACCTCAATTCGGCCAACTCAACTCTCAAAAATAGCTTTTCCCCTAAAATTCGCCTCCACACAGCTCAAATCTAACAAAAATTGAGTTAATATTGTCAAACAATGCTAGATAAATCAATTACAATAGAAATAGCTATGATCTTTATACTTTTTTCAAAAAGTCAACAAAAGTCAACTTGGGGCCTGCCCCGTCAAAACTCGAGTCCAATGGTAGATTCTGTCTACCCATGACCCTACTAGTTCTTATATATGATTAGTTTCAAAATCTGAGTCAAAATTGACTCTCAAAACTCAATTTCTTATTTTTCAAAAACTTAATGTTTCACAAATTTTCACTTTGATTCACATGATTTTGATATTAAAATCTAAGATATTTTGATGGAATAGGATTAGAAATAGATTATAATCACTTGCTCAAAGTTTGTAGGTAAAAATTCCCTCTACAAATCGTCTCCTACCGAGTCTAGGGTTGAAAAATGTGAGAATGAGAATTGAAATCCCGACTTCCAGCCCTT
The DNA here is from genome assembly GCF_000393655.2 of Nicotiana sylvestris. Taxonomy (NCBI): domain Eukaryota; kingdom Viridiplantae; phylum Streptophyta; class Magnoliopsida; order Solanales; family Solanaceae; genus Nicotiana; species Nicotiana sylvestris. Next base: position 73,266,766 of record NC_091062.1, read on the forward strand.
TTGATCAGCTACAGATGTCGCAATTGCGACATGCATTGACAATTGCGAACTCTTGCAATTGCGAAGTATTTCTCGCAAATGCGGCCACTGTCAATCCTATGAGGAGCTCGTAATTGCAACTCTGGCTTCGCATTTGCGAAGCCTGTCTCCATCGCAAATGTGACTGTTTGTCGCAAATGCGACTGTTTTGTCGCAAATGCGAACTACCCTCTACTTGAAGCTACTTCGCAATTTCGAGCTAGGTATCACAATTGCGATACCTGAGGGCCCCCCTGTTAAACTCACAATTACAAACCTGGTGTTCGCAAATGCCACACCAGAGGATGCTGCACACTAGATTTCTGGTTTTCAATTCAAAACACTCTGATACATGTTTGAAACTCACTCGAGCCTTCGAGGCTCCAAACCAAATATCCACACAAGTCTAAAAATATTATACCAACTCGTTCGCGTGATTGTAACACAAAAATAACATCTAAAGCTATGAATTGAACACTAAAATGCATGAATTTCAAAGTAAACTTCAAGAATTCCTAAAGTTTCAACTAAACGTCCGAATCCTATAAAATCAACTTCAGAAGACACCAAATTTTAGAGACAAGTTCTAAATACTATAACACACATATTCCAAGTCCCAAAATTAAATTCCGAGCTCAATAGCTAAAAGTCAATCTACGGTAAAGTTTTCAACTTCAAATTGCCAAAAATTCGGCAAATCAGCCTACAGACTTCCAAAATCAATTCCGGGCATATGCCCAAGTCCAAAATTACGATACAAAGCTATCAGAGCCATCAAAACACAATTGCGGGATCGTTTTCAAAAAAGTGAAAGTTTGATCAATATTTTTTAATTTAACCTCTAAGTCAAGAATCAAGGGGTCCGAATCAACCCAAAAGCTTCCTGGAATGAAACAATCCAACCCCGCAAGCCATAAAATTATGAACACACATGTGTGAACCATAAAAAGGGGTAACAAGACACAATTACACAAAATGACCAATCAGGTCGTTACACAAGGTGACGAGTGGGTATACATGTTATATGTGGTATTTGACCAATTTAGGTTATTTAAACTCCTTTTATACCTTTAATTGAATTATCATATCATGTTTTAACCTTATTGTTTATCTACTCTTACATGTGTTAGTCTATCCTTGCATACTTTATTTGACTTTGTTAACACTTGTTCTACCTCTTTCTGACGACCCGACCAGTTGTCTCATGAGTTACCGCTCTGTTTTCCCCATTTCTACTTCTTTATACTTTGTTTATCCGTGTTATGTGATATCGGGTTAGTCGGATCGAATCCCGAAGAAATTTGGTAAGGTTTAAGACACTTAGTCTCTTTTGAGGGATCATAAGTTGGAAAAGTCAACCGGATGTTGACTTATGTGTTAGAGGGATTGGAAGTGAATTCCAATGGTTCGGTTAGCTTTGGGAGGTGATTTTTGACTTAGAAGTGTGATCGGAATGAGTTTTGGAGGTTCGGAGTAGATTTAGGCTTGAATTGGTGAAGTTGATATTTTGGCGATTTTCGGTAGATAGGCGAGATTTTGATATAGGGTCCAGAATGGAATTCCGAGAGTTGCAGTAGTTCCGTTGTATCATTTGGGATGTGTGCGCAAAATTTCAGGTCATTCGGACGTGGTTTGATTGGGTTTTGGATCAAAAGCGTAATTTGGAAGATTTTAGAAACTTAGGCTTGAATCCGATGTGTTTTGGGTGATTTGATGTTGTTTAAGGTGTTTTGAAGAATGGAACAAGTTTGAATAAGGTTTTAGGATATGTTTGTGCCTTTGGTTGAGGTCCCGAGGGCCTCGGGTGAGTTTCAGGTGGTCAACCGAATCATTTTGAAGTTTGAAAAATTGCAGATTTTGAGTTCCAGCAGTTGCAGACATTTTGGTCTTCGCGTTCGCAAGAGGACCCTCGCATTCGCGAAGAGTCTGCTGAGGGAGGTGGAAGTTTAGTCTTCGCATTCGTGAGGCAGGTGATGCATTCGCGAGGCAGGTGATGCATTCGCGAAGGGCTGCGAGGTTGTGCATCATGTTTGCGGGCATGTAGTCGCGTTCGCATAGAAGGAATAGAAAGGTCAAGCTTTAGTGGAAATTAACCCATCACGTTCGCGATGGAAGGATCGCGTTGGTGAAGGTTCATCTGGGAAAAGCATCGCATTCGCGTGGTTTGTATCGCGTTTGCGTAAGAGGATTATGGTCAACGTTATTTTTGTGCTTCGCGAACGCGAGGCTTTGACCGCGTTCGTGAAGAAGGAAATTAAGGCCTGGGCAGAATATTTTTAATTCGTTTTGTCTGCGATTTTGGGGCTCATTTCCTCCATAGTTGGTTGTTTTTGGAGATTTTTGAAGGAGATTGAAGAGGGGTTCGAGGGGAATCACTTGGAGGTAAGATTCTTGGACTAAAAACTCGATTATTATGTGAATTTCACCTAGAAAATCATGGAATCTAAGCCTAAAATTGAAGAACTAGGGCTTGAAATTGGAGACCAAACATTTGGGATTTGAAGGGTCATTTGTGGATGGATTTTGATGTTCTTGGTATGTATGAACTCGTGGGAAGATAAGGAATCTATTGGTATGAAAATTTCTGAATTTTGAGATGTGGGCTCGGGGGTCGGGTTTTGGTAATTTCGGGATTTTTGCCCTTTATTGATTGTTTTCGCTTATGCTTCATTCCCTTAGCATATTTTGACGTCCTCGTTCTGATTTTGGATAGATTCGACGCGAGTGCAGGCCTATTCGAGGGGCAAAGGCATCGCGAGCTAGAGATTTAGCCGGTTCGAGGTGAGTAATGATTGTAAATGATATTCTGAGGGTTTGAAACCCCTGGATTACACATCGTAATGCTATATTGAGGTGAGGCACACGCTTGATGACGAGCGTGAGGTCGTGCACTGTTGGAGATTGTGACTTGATCGATCCTGGATGACTATTTTACCGCGTATTTGATTGAAAACTATTTGCTATCATTATTATTTGGGCTGAATGCCATATTTGGGCCTAGTGCCAACTATTTGAACCCTTCGGGGATTTTATTGATATTTCCTTACTGTTTTGACTTATTACTTGAACTCAGCCATGTTATTTTCCAATGTTTTACTACTCAGCATTTTTACTTAGTTTTGAGTCTTAAATGATATTTTAAACGATGTTTGGGCTGAGAAACACTGTTTTATTACATCCCGAGGGGCTTGTGATGATTTTTGACTGAGTAAGGCCGATGGCCTATATTGTGAGGAAACACTGATACTGATTGGAGGCCGAGGGCTTGAGATATGTACGCCACAAGGTGGCTTTATTGATATGAGGCCGAGGGCCTAGATTTGATGCCACGAGATGACTTGTTATTGCGCTTGGGCCGTAAGGGGCCCCTCCAGGAGTTTGCACACCCCCATTGAGTGTGGGTATCCATTATGATGTGAGATTGAGCCCGAGGGGCTGTTATTATTCTGAGAGGTTGCCCGAGGGGCAGATGTGGTGATACTGTGCCCGAGAGGTGAACTTCTATTTGTTTACTTTACCTTAATTACCTGTTAATTTCTTATTTATGTGTTGAAAGAGGATTTTACTTGACTTTCCACTGTTTTACTGCTTTTAAATGGTTTTATTGTTTCATTATAGAATGCCTTATGCCTTATGTGTTTACTTACTTTCAGTCGTTATTTACATTTGTTACTCACTGAGTTGGAGTACTCACCTTACTCCCTGCAGCCTATGTGTAGATTCAGGCGTGGCTGGTTCTACTCCCGAGTGCTGATTTCTCTAGCTTCAGGTGGGCTTTTGGAGATTACGAGGTAGTTGTTGACGTCCACAGCCCCGTGTCTCTACTTGTTTATTACTTCTATTTCCTTTTATATAGTTGTACGAGTTATGGATTTAGCGGAATTGTATTATGACTTATAGATGCTCATGACTAGTGACACCCCGGTTAGGGCTATGTATGGGTGTTCTTCCGCGTATTTATGTTATCGTTGTTATTTTCGATTTAGTTTATCATTTTTAGACTATTTCTTAAATGCTTAACTGTTAATAATTGGAAAATGGGAAGTGACGGCTGGCCTTGTCTTCACGAGAGGCGCCATCATGACCTAGGTTCGGGTTAGCGTCGTGATAAGTTGGTATCAGAGCCTAGGTTACATAGGTCTCACGAGTCATGAGCAGGTTTAGTAGAGACTCGTGGATCGGTACGGAGACGTCTGCATTTATCCTCGAGAGGCTGCCGAACCTTTAGGAAAAACTTCATATTCTTGAAATTCTTTTCGTGCGAACTTGTTGATCTGAGTACTGAACTTCTGTTATTCTATTCTCTCATAGATGGTGAGGACATGCGCTACTAGTCGGGGTGGACGACCCCCAGTACCACCAGTTGTGGCTACCAGAGGCCGAGGACGCAACCATGGTCGTGGTAGGGGTAGAGCAGCTAGAGCAGCACCTGCAGATCTACCAGCTGCCCCAGTTCAGGATCAGGTCCCAATTATGGATGCTCCTGCAGCACCAGCTCAGGCACCAGCTGTGCCCATCATGATTCCGGGTCTTCAGGAGGCCTTCGTTCAGATCTTATCAGTTTGCACTGGCCTAGCTCAGGCAGTTTCAGCCACTACAGCCGCAACTACTTCTTAGGCTGGGTGAGGCAATCAGACTCCTACCGCTCGTGCACCTGAGCAGGTCATGCAGGGACTCCAGATGCCGGCGGCGCATCCAGCCCAGTCGGTTGCAGCTGCTCAGGATTATGTAGTTTCTGCCATGCCGGAGGACGAGTAGCGTAGGTTGGAGTGGTTTGGTAGACTTCAGCCTCCGTCATTTAGTGGTGCAGAGGGTGAGGATGCCTCGTATAGAGGATGCTTAGTACAACAGGTTTTCTGGATACCAGCGGGGTTGCTTTCACTACTTATCAGTTTTCAAGAGCTGCTTTCACTTGGTGGAAGGATTTTGAGAGGCGTAGGCTTATTGGTGTAGCACCCCTTACCTAGCAGCAATTCTCCGTTCTCTTTCTGGAGAAGTATGTGCCGCAGTCTCATAGAGAGGAGCTGCGTAGGCAGTTTGAGTGGTTGCGTCAGGGAGAGATGACCATGTCGCAGTATGAATGAGGTTCTCCTAGTTAGCTCGTCATGCCATCTGGTTGGTTCCGACAGATAGAGCGAGGATTAGGAGGTTTGTTAATGGTCTTACTTATCAGCTCCATATTCTCATGACCAGGGAGAGAGTGACTGGTGCTACTTTTGAGGAGGTTGTGGATATCACCTGTGAGATTTAGTCTATTCGTCGCCAGGAGCGAGAAGAGAGGGAGGCCAAGATGCCTCGAGGATTTGGTGGTTACAGTGGTGCTCCTTCGAGGGGTCAGTTTCAGCACGGTAGAGGCCGTCCATTCAGGCATGCTCAGCCAGCTTGCCTAGGTTATCGTGGGTCATCTTCGGGTCATGGTTATGATGGTTCTTAGCAGGGCCAGTCATCACTTAGTGCCCTCCCAGCTCAGAGTTCGACCCGTGCTCCACCATTTCAGGGCTCTTCTATGCCGAGTGCATCTGCTAGTCACCCTGGTGCGAGGGGTTTCCTTCAGTCCCCTTCTCCAGCACCTGGGAGTTGTTTTGAGTGTGGTGAGATGGGTCACATGTGGAGGCAGTGTCCTCATCGTTTTGCTAGTTCATCCCAGTAGAGGGGTCAGTCATCGGTTTTAATGCCACTTGCTTCATCACCACTCGTGCTGCCAGCTAGGGGTGGAGGTCAGTCAGCCAGGGGTCGCCCCAGAGGGGGAGGTCGATTAGGGGTGGTCAGGCCCATTTCTATGCACTCCCAGGCAGACCTGATGTTATTGCTTCAGATGCTGTCATTACAGGTATTGTTTCAGTCTACCACATAGATGCCTCTATATTATTTGATCCCGGTTCCACCTTTTCTTATGTGTCATCATACTTTGCTCGTTATTTGGGTACACCCCATGAGTTTCTTGCTTTAACTATTCATGTATCTGCCCCGATGGGCGATACTGTTATTGTAGACCGTGTGTACCAGTCATGTGTGGTGACTATTGGGGGTCTGGAGACCCGAGTGGATCTATTACTATTGAGTATGGTTGATTTTGATGTCATTTTGGGCATGGATTGGTTATCTCCGTGTTGTGCTATTCTGCACTGTCATGCTAAGACAGTCACATTGGCCATGCCGAGTGTGCCACAGATTGAGTGGCGAGGTGTGACTGATTATGTTCCTAGTAGAGTGATCTCATTCTTGAAAGCCCAGCGTATGGTTGGGAAGGGTTGTCTTTCGTATCTAGCCTTTGTGCGGGATGTCGGTGCTGAGACTCCAGTATTGATTCTATTCAAATTGTGAGGGATTTTCCTGATGTATTTCATGTAGACCTATCGGGCATGCCAACGGACATGGATATTGATTTTGGTATTGACCTGGTGCTGGGCACTAAGCCCATTTCTATTCTGCCGTATCGTATGGCACCATCAGAGTTGAAGGAATTAAAAGAATAGCTTCAGGAACTCCTTAATAAAGGGTTCATTCGGCCTAGTGTGTCACCTTGGGGTGTGCCGGTTCTGTTTGTGAAGAAGAAGGATGGCACAATGAGAATGTGCATTGATTATAGGCAATTGAACAAGGTAACAATTATGAACAAGTATCCTTTGCCTCGCATTGATGATTTATTTGACCAGCTTCAGGGAGCGAGGGTGTTCTCCAAGATTGATCTTCGTTCAGGTTATCACCAGTGGAAGATCAGGGACTCGGATATTCTTAAGATGGCTTTCAGGACCCGATATGGTCTTTATGAGTTCTTGGTGATGTCTTTTGGGCTGATCAATGCCCCAACAACATTCATGCATTTGATGAACAGCGTATTCTGGCCTTATCTCAATTCGTTTGTCATAGTTTTCATTGATGATATTCTGGTGTACTCGCGTAGTCAGGAAGAGCATACGGAGTATTTGAGAGTCGTGTTGCAAAGATTGAGGGAGGAGAAGCTTTATGCAAAATTCTCCAAGTGTGAGTTTTGGCTTAGTTCAGTGGCTTTCTTAGGGCACGTGGTTCCCAGCGAGGGTATTCAGGTTGATCCGAAAAAGATAGAGGCGGTTCAGAGTTGGCCCAGACCGTCCTCAACCATATAGATTAACAGCTTTCTTGGTTTGGCGTGCTATTATCACTAGTTTGTTTAGGGATTCTCATCTATCGCATCGCCATTGACCAAGTTGACTCAGAAGGGTGCTTCATTTGTATGGTCGGACGAGTGTGAGAAGAGCTTTTAGAAGCTCAAGACAGCTTTGACCACAGCTCCAGTGTTGGTTTTACCATTAGCTTCAGGTTCATATACCGTATATTGTGATGCTTCGAGAGTTGGGATTGGTTGTATGTTGATGCAGGAGGGTAGAGTTATTGCTTATGCTTCTCGTCGGTTGAAGCCCCATGAGAAGAACTACCCTGTTCATGATTTGGAGTTGGCTGCCATAGTTCACGCATTGAAGATTTGGAGGCATTACTTGTATGGCGTATCTTGTGAGGTGTTCACTGATCATCATAGTCTTCAGCATTTGTTCAAGCAAAAGGATCTTAATTTGAGGCAGTGGAGATGGTTGGAGCTGCTTAAGGATTATGATATCACTATATTGTACCATCTGGGAAAGGCCAATGTGGTGGCCGATGCCTTGAGCCGAAAGACAGTGAGTATGGGGAGTTTGGCATATATTCCAGTTGGGGAGAGACCTCTTGCAGTTGATGTTCAGGCCTTGGACAATCGGTTCGTGAGGTTGGATATTTTGGAGCCCAGCCAAGTATTGACATGTGTGGTTTCTTGGTCTTCCTTATATGATCGCATCAGAGAGCGCCAGTATGATGATCCGCATTTGCTAATCCTTATGGACAGAGTTCAGCATGATGATGCTAGAGATGTGACCATTGGTGATGATGGGGTGTTGAGGATGCAGGGCCGGATTTGTGTGCCCAATATGGATGGGCTTCGGGAGTTAATTCTGGAAGAGACCCATAGCTCACGGTATTCTATTCATCCGGGTGCCGCAAAGATGTATCAGGATTTGAGGTAGCACTATTGGTGGAGAAAAATGAATAAAGATATTGTGGGATTTGTAGCTTGGTGTCTCAATTGTCAGCAGGTGAAATATGAGCATCATTGACATGGTGGCTTGCTTCAGCGTATAGATATTCCCAAGTGGAAGTGGGAGAGGATCACTATGGACTTTGTTGTTGGATTTCCACGGACTTTGAGGAAGTTCGATGCTATTTGGGTGATTGTGGATCGGCTGACCAAGTCCGCGCACTTCATTCCTGTGTGTACTACCTATTCTTCAGAGCAGTTGGTAGAGATCTATATCCGGGAGATTGTTCGTTTGCATGGTGTCTCAGTTTCCATCATTTCAGATAGGGGCACTCAGTTTACATCGCAGTTTTGGAGGTCTGTGTAGCGAAAGTTGGGTACTCAGGTTGAGTTGAGCACAACTTTTCACCCTCAGACGGACGGGCAGTCTGAGCGCACTATTCAGATATTAGAGGATATGTTGCGTGCTTGTGTCATTGATTTCGGAGGGTCATGGGATCAGTTTCTACCACTTGCTGAGTTTGCTTATAACAACAGCTACTAGTCGAGTATTCAGATGGCTCCATATGAGGCTTTGTATGGGAGGCGGTGTAGATCTCCAGTTGGTTGGTTCGAGCCCGGTAAGGCTAGGCTATTAGGGACAGACTTGGTGTAGGATGCTTTAGAAAATGTGAAGGTGATTCAGGAGAGACTTCGTACAGTGCAGTAATGGCAAAAGAGTTATGCTGATATGAAGGTTCGAGATGTGTATGACATGGTTGGTGAAAAGGTTCTGTTGAAGGTTTCACCCATGAAGGGTGTTATGAGATTTGGGAAGAAAGGGAAATTGAGTCATCGGTTCATTGGGTCTTTTGAGGTGCTTCGGAGGATTGGGGAGGTGTCTTATGAGCTTGCTTTGCCACCCAGCTTGTCGAGTGTGCATCCGGTATTTCATGTTTCTATGCTCCGGAAGTATATTGGGGATCCGTCTCATGTTCTGGATTTCAGCACGGTTCAGTTGGATGATGATTTGACCTATGATGTGGAGCCAGTAGCCATTTTGGGTCGTCAGGTTTAAAAGTTCAGGTCAAAGGATATAGCTTTAGTGAAAGTGTAGTGGAGAGGTCGGCCCGTGGAGGAGGCTACCTGGGAGACCGAGCGGGAGATGTGGAGCAGATATCCTCACCTGTTTGAGGCTTCAAGTATGTTTCTTGATTCGTTCGCAGACGAACGCTTGTTTAAGTTGGGGAGGATGTGATGGCCCGGCCAGTCGTCTCATGAGTTACCGCTTTGTTTTCCCTATTTCTTCTTCTTTATGCTTTTTTTATCCGTGTTATGTGATATCGGGCTGGTCGGATCGAATCCGGAAGGAATTTGGTAAGGTTTGAGACACTTAGTCTCTTTTGAGGGATCTTAAGTTGAAAAAGTCAACCGGATGTTGACTTATGTGTTAGAGGGCTCGGAAGTGAATTTCGATGGTTCGGTTAGCTTCGGGAGGTGATTTGTGACTTAGGAGTGTGATCGGAATGAGTTTTGGAGGTTCAGAGTAGATTTAGGCTTGAATTGGTGAAGTTGATATTTTGGCGATTTCCGGTCGATAGGCGAGATTTTGATATAGGGGTCAGAATGAAATTTCGAGAGTTTTAGTAGTTCCGTTGTGTCATTTGGGATGTGTGTGCAAAATTTCAGGTCATTCGGACGTAGTTTGGTTGGGTTTTGGATCAAAAGTGTAATTTGGAAGATTTTAGAAACTTAGGCTTGAATCCGATGTGTTTTGGGTGATTTGATGTTGTTCGAGGTGTTTTGATGATTGGAACGAGTTTGAATAAGGTTTTAGGATATGTTGGTGCCTTTGGTTGAGGTCCCAGGGGCCTCGGGTGAGTTTCGGGTGGTCAAACGGATCATTTTGAAGTTTGAAAAATTGCAGATTTTGAGTTCCAGCTGTTGCAGACATTTTGGTCTTCGCGTTCGCGAGAGGACCCTCACGTTCGAGAAGAGTTTGCTGAGGGAGGTTGAAGTTTAGCCTTCGCGTTCACGAGGCAGGTGACGCATTTGCGAAGGGCTGCGAGGTTGTGCATCGCGTTCGCGGGCGTGTAGTCGTGTTCGCATTGAAGGAATTGAATGGTCAAGCTTTAATTAGAAAGTAACCCATCGCGTTCGCGATGGAAGGATCACATTCGCGAAGGTTCATCTGGGAAAAGCATCGTGTTTGCGTGGGTTGTATCGCGTTCGCGTAAGAGGATTATGGTCAACATTATTTTTGTGCTTTGCGAATGCAAGGCTTTGACCGCGTTCGCGAAGAAGGAAATTAAGGCCTGGGCAGAATGTTTTTAACTCATCTTGTCCGCGATTTTGGGGTTCATTTCCTCCATAGTTGGTCGTTTTTGGAAATGTTTGAAGGAGATTGAAGAGGGGTTCGAGGGGAATCACTTGGAGGTAAGATTCTTGGACTAAAAACTCAATTATTATGTGAATTTCACCTAGAAAATCATGGAATCTAAGCCTAAAATTGAAGAACTAGGGCTTGAAATTGGAGACCAAATATTTGGGATTTAAAGGGTCATTTGTGTATGGATTTTGATAATCTTGGTATGTATGAACTCGTGGGAAGATAAGAAATCTATTGGTTTAAAAATTTCTGAATTTCAAGATGTGGAACGGGGGGTCGGGTTTTGGTAATTTCGGGATTTGTGCCCTTTATTGATTGTTTTCACTTGGGCTTCATTCCCTTAGCATATTTTGACGTCCTCGTTCTGATTTTGGATAGATTCGACATGAGTGGAGGCCGATTCGAGGGGCAAAGGCATTGCGTGCTAGAGATTTAGCCGGTTTGAGGTGAGTAATGATTGTAAATGATGTTCTGAGGGTTTGAAACCCCCGGATTGCACATCGTAGTGCTATATTGAGGTGAGGCACACGCTTGATGACGAGCATGGGGTCGTGCACTATTGGGGATTGTGACTTGGTCCATCCCGAATGACTATTTCACCACATATTTGATTGAAAACTATTTACTATCATCATTATTTGGGCTGAATGCCATACTTGGGTCTAGTGCCAAATATTTGAACCCTTCGGGGATTTTTATTGATATTTCCTCACTGTTTTGACTTGTTACTTGAACTCAGTCATGTTATTTTCCACTATTTTACTGCTCAACCATTTTTACTTAGTTTTGAGTCTTAAATGATATTTTAAACGATGTTTGGGCTGAGAAACACTATTTTACTATTGCCCGAGGGCTTGTGATGATTTTTGACTGAGTAAGGCCGAGGGCCGAGGGCTTAGATTTGATGCCACGAGATGGCTTGTTATTGCGCTTGGGCCGTAAGGGGCCCCTCCAGGAGTCTGCACACCCCCAGTGAGCGCGGGTACCCATTGTGATGTGAGATTGAGCCCGAGGGACTGTTATTATTCTGAGAGAGGGACGGATATGGTGATACTGTGCCCGAGGGGCGAACTTCTATTTGTTTACTTTACCTTAATTACCTGTCAATTTCTTGTTTATGTGTTGAAAGAGGATTTTACTTGACTTTCCACTATTTTACTGCTTTTAAATCGTTTTATTGTTTCATTATAGAATGCCTTGTGCCTTAAGTGTCTTCTTACTCAGTCGTTATTTACATTTGTTATACACTGAGTTGGAGTACTCACTTTACGCCCTGCACCCTGTGTGCAGATTCATGTGTGGCTGGTTCCGCTCCCGAGTGCATATTCCTCCAGCTTCAGGCGGGCTTTCGGAGATTATGAGGTAGCTATTGAGTTCCGCAGCCCCGTGTCTCTACTTCTTTATCGCTTCTGTTTCCTTTCAGACAGTTGTACTAGTTATGGATTTAGCAGAATTGTATTATGACTTATAGATGCTCATGACTAGTGATACCCCGGTTAGGGCTGTGTATGGGTGTTCTTCCGCGTATGTATGTTATCGTTGTTATTTTCGGATTTATTTTATCATGTTTAGATCGTTTCTTAAATGCTTAACTATTAATAATTGGAAAATGGGAAGTGACAGCTGGCCTTGTCTTCACGAGAGGCGCCATCACAACCGGGTCCGGGTTAGGGTCATGACACTCTTACTTGATACTTTGCTCTTATATGCTTTAGTTGAAGTTCTTTCCTTCCTTATTGCCATGTTACATCTTTAATTATTGAATTACTTTTACTAGAAGTTGTTATTTCATGAAATATCTTCTTGTTGAGTTATTGGTATTGAAGTTGTGAAAGCCGTTATCACATTGGGGCGAAGTTGTTAACTGTTGAGATATCTTTCTTGTTGAGCAATTCACATTCATTTGTTACTGTTGATATTCTTGTACACATTGTGGTTGAGCCATGAGCTATTTGTTGTGAAAATATTAATATTGTTTATTTTTGGCAAGTTGTGGCATATGGGCACTTGTAGTGAGAGTTGTCATTGTGTTATGATATTGATGTCATGCGTGTCACGACCCGGATTTCCCTACCTTCGGGAATCGTGATGGTGCCTACTCGTGAAAGCTAGGCAAGCCGACAGTTAAAGTTTTACCACCATTATTATTAATTCAAACAGGGACAGATAATAACTAAAACAAAATAATTATGAAATGCGGAAGTGATATAGCAATCCAACAATTATAATACATAGATACCCCAATGATCTGGTGTCACAATCCACGAACGACTAAGACTTACTACAAATATAAGTCTGAAAGAAGTACAACTATTCTCGAAATAGAAGAGACAAAAGAAACTAAAACGGGGAAAGGGGAATTCAGGCTCTACGAATGCCATCAGATCTACCTTGGTCTCCCTGGACTGAAAGCAGTAACCTCGAATCTACTCACAAGGTCCGGCATCAAAATCTGCACAAAGAGTGCAGAGTGCAGTATCAGTACAAACGATCCCATGTACTAGTAAGTGTTGAGCCTAACCTCGGCGAAGAAGTGACGAGACTAGGACACGATAACCATATAAACCTGTGCAGTTAAATCATATACAAGCAAAACAATAATGACAGAAAATAACAGATAAAGATGGGAAGGGGAAACATGCTACGGGGAATACCAAATTCTAACAATAATTCAACAAAGAAACATAATGAACACCATAATTGTATAAACAGGGATAATGAAACAGTAACACATGCACGTCATCACCCCTCGTGCTTTTACTCTCGTTCTCACCATAAGAAATAACAGAAACGACACGTCATCACCCTTCGTGCATTAACTCTCATAATTGGGGCACGACATCACCCTTCGTGCATTAGCTCTCAAATTATGGCATGGCATTACCCTTTGTGCATTAACACTCACAATATCGGCACGACATCACCATTCGTGCATCAACACTCATTCACAATATCATGCATGGCATCACCCTTCGTTCTTCACACTCTTCCTCACCCAAACAATAGAAATAATACATCCCGGCAAGGGATTCAACAATAGAAATAATAACATCCCGGCAAGGGAATCAGCTATAACCAATCTCGTTTCAATAGTTAACTCCACGAAATAAGTCTCAACTTGAGTCAATGCTTATTAGTGGTCAATTACCAAGAAAATATCATAAGTCTCGTTCAACATGGATAATCATCAATTTAAGCATGAACAGTACATAATAAGAATCACAATGGTCACAGTTTAAGACTCACTAGCATGCTCGACACCAACGTATAGATACTCGTCACCACACCTATACATCGTACTCAACACTAACACGTAGCAAATAAGACAACAACACATATTCACTCAAGCTAAGGTTATACCAAACACTTACCTCGATTCTACGGCCAAAATCAAGCCTCAAATACCGCTTTACCTCTCGGTTCAACTTCCAATCCGCTTGAATCTAGACATAATTTACTTAATAACATATATAAACGCTAAATAAACCAATTCCAATGCATGAGTATATAATTTCCAATATTTTTTCCAAAAAGTCAAAAATCAACCCCCGACCCACTTGGTCAAAACTCGAAGTTCGAACCTAAACCCGATTACCCATTCACCCACGAACTCAAATATGCAATTGGTTTTGAAATCCGACCTCAAATTGAGGTCCAAATCCCCAAATTTAGAAATTCCTAATTTTTATCCAAGAACACCCAATTTCCCATGAAAACCCTAGAGTTTGAGATAAAATCATGTAAAAAGATGAAATAGATTGAAGAAAAAGAGTTAAGATTCATTTACCTATGATTTGGGGAGGAACTTGCTCGAGGAAAATCGCCCTTTGGAGTTTAGGTTTTGAAATTTTGAATAATGAAGTGAGAATCCCGTCCAAATGATGTTTTGTTCAGGTGCAGATGTCGCAATTGCAACAGGAACTTTGCAATTGCGAACCTGCTGCATGTCTGCTCCTCTCGCAATTGCGGGCAATTTTTTGCAACTGCGATCTTTGACCCTCCCTGTTGACATCGCAATTGCGAAGGGATGTTCGCAAATGCGAACAAATGTTGGCCTAGGCTTCTTCGCAATTGCGATAAAGCCCTCACAATTGCCAAGCCTGTTAGGATCGCAATTGCGAAGCCTGACCTCGCAATTGCGAGATCAGAGCCTGCAACAATACCGGATGCAACAACAAATTTTTCTAAGTCCAAACTCACTCCGTGGTCTATCCAAAACTCACTCGAGCCATCGGGGCTCCAACCCAAACATGCACACAAGTCTAAAAACAATATACGAACTTGTTCGTGCGATCAAATTGCCAAAATAACATCTTAAACAATGAATTTAACACCAAAACTCATGAAATTCATAAAGTAGTTCAAAATTTCTATTTTCTCAACCAAGGGTCCGATTTATACTAAATCTCTTCCGTTTTTCACCAAATTTCACAGATACGACCTAAATACCATATCAAATATGTACTGGGCTTTGAAACTAAAATACGGGCCCGATACTAACGAGTCCAAACATTGTTAAATTTCTAAGAATCCTTATATTTTCCAACAAACAATTTTCGTCAAAAATTCAATTTCTTGAGCTAGGGACCCCAGAATTCTATTTCGGGCATATGCCCAAGTCCCATATTTTATTACGGAACCTACGGGACCGTCAAATCACGGGTCCGGGTCTGTTTACCAAAAATGTTGATCGAAATCAACTTTAATCAATTCTAAAGGCCAAATTCAATATTTTTTTTTAAATTTCACATAAAAGCTTGCCGGAAATGCGCCCGGACTGCACATGCAAATCGAGGAGAAAGAAAATGAGGTTTTCAAGGCCTCAGAACCCGAATTTAGATTCTAAAGTACAAGATGACCCTTTAGGTCATCACATTCTCCATCTCTAAAACAACTGTTTGTCCTCGAACGAACATAGAAAAGTACCTGAAACGGTGAAGAGATGGGGATATCTGCCCCGCATATCGGGCTTGGACTCCCAGGTCGCTGCCTCAACAGGCTGACCTCTCCACTGCACACGGACTGAAGGGAAATTCTTCGATCTCAACTGATGAACCTGCCGGTCTAGAATAGCTACCGGCTCCTCCTCATAGGTCAAGTCCTTGTCCAACTGGACAGTGCTGAAGTCTAACACGTGGGATGGATCACCGTGATACTTCTGAAGTATGGACACATGAAACACTAGATGCACACTTGATAAACTTGGCGGCAATGCAAGTCTGTAATCCACCTCTCCCACTCAATCAAGAATCTTAAAAGGTCCAATGAACCTAGGGATTAGCTTGCCCTTCTTCCCAAATGTCATCACGCGCTTCATGGGCGACACCCAAATAAACACTCGCTCTCCGACCGTGAATGCTACATCACGAACCTTACGGTCGGCATAACGTTTTTGCCTGGACTAAGATGTACAAAGCCTATCCTGAATGATCTTAACCTTGTCCAAAACATCCTGTACCAAATCTGTACCTAACAATCGAGCCTCCCCCGACTCAAACCATCCAATTGGCGATCGACACCACCTACCATATAATGCCTCATAGGGAGCCATCTGGATGCTTGACTGATAGCTGTTGTTGTAGGCAAACTCCTCTAATGACAAGAATTGATACCAAGAACCTCCAAAGTCAATAACACAGGCATGGAGCATGTCCTCCAAAATTTGAATAGTACACTCAGACTGTCCGTCCGTCTGAAAATGAAATGTTGTGCTCAACTCGACCCATGTACCCAACTCACACTGAATTGCCCGCCAGAAATGCGAGGTAAACTGCGTTCCCCGATTCGAAATGATAGACACGGGCACAACATGAAGATGAACAATCTTCCGGATGTAGATCTCAGCTAATCGCTTGGAAGAATAGGAAATTACCATAGGAATGAAGTGCACTGACTTGGTCAGCCTATCCACAATAACCCATACTGCGTTGAACTTCCTCTAAGTTTGTGGGAGTCCAACAACGAAGTCCATAGTGATACGCTCCCACTTCAAGTCAGGAATCTCAATCTTCTGAAGCAAACCTCCAAGTCTCTGATGCTCATACTTTACCTGCTGACAATTCAAACACCGAGCTACATATGCAACAATATCCTTCTTCATCCTCCTCCACCAATAATGTTGCCACAAGTCATGATACATCTTAGCGGCGCCTGAATGAATAGAATACCGAGAACTATGGGCCTTCTCTAGAATCAACTCACAAAGTCCATCCACATTTGGCACATAAACTCGACCTTGCATCCTCAAAACTCCATCATCTCCAATTGTAATCTACTTGTCACCACCGTGCCGCACTGTGTCCCTAAGGACAAGCAAATAAGGGTCATCATA
The DNA here is from genome assembly GCF_000393655.2 of Nicotiana sylvestris. Taxonomy (NCBI): domain Eukaryota; kingdom Viridiplantae; phylum Streptophyta; class Magnoliopsida; order Solanales; family Solanaceae; genus Nicotiana; species Nicotiana sylvestris. The sequence continues at coordinate 73,283,530 of NC_091062.1, forward strand.
CTGTCGATCCCTGATACGCTTAAATAATGAAGACCGAGCGACTATGCAAGCTAGAACACGGTTGGGCTCAAAAACATCTAACCTCACGAACTGATTAGCTAAAGCCAGAACATCCAAAGCAAGTAGTCTCTTACCAACTGGAATATACGCAAGGCTGCCCATACTAGCTAGCTTCCTACTCAAAGCATCGGCCACTACATTGGCCTTCCCCGGGTGATACAAGATGGTGATATCATAATCTTTCAATAGCTCCAACCACCTCCTCTGCCTCAAATTTAGTTCTTTCTACTTGAACAAGTATTGTAGACTCTTGTTATCCGTGAACACCTCACATGACACGCCATATAAATAGTGTCTCCAAATCTTCAGCGCGTGAACAATGGCTGCTAGCTCCAAATCATGAACTAGATATTTCTTCTTGTAAATCTTCAACTGTCGCAAAGCATAAGCAATAACCTTTCCATCATGCATCAACACCGCACTAAGCCCAATACGAGATGCGTCACAATATACTGTATATGGCCCTGAACTTGTGGGAAAAACCAACACCAGCGCCGTAGTCAAAGCTGTCTTAAGCTTCTGAAAGCTCTCCTTACACTCGTCCGACCACCCGAACTAGGCACCCTTCTGGGTCAACCTGGTTATCAGGGCTGCTATAGATGAAAACCCATCCACAAACCGACGATAATAACCTGCCAAACCCAAGAAACTTCGGATCTCTATAGCTGATGTGGGTCTAGGCTAGTCCTTGACTTCAACTATATTCTTAGGATCCACCTAAATACCCTCTACAGATACAACATGACCCAAGAAGCCAACTGAACTCAACAAAACTCACTCTTCGAAAACTTCGCATACAATTGACTGTCTTTTAGGGTCTGAAGAATGACTCGAAGATGCTACTCATGCTCCTCTCGGCTGTGGGAGTAGATCAAAATATCATCAATGAAGACAATCACGAAGGAATCCAGATACGGCCTGAACACTCGGTTCATCAAATCCATGAATGCTGCTAGGGCATTTGTCAACCCAAATGACATCACCAGAAACTCGTAATGCCCGTACTGAGTGCAAAAAGCTATCTTAGGGACATTGGATGCCCTAATCCTCAATTGGTGAGTTTGCCTTGAAAATGGTAATTACAATTAGATTTGATTTTGTGGTTTTAAAAATACGTAATTTGTTGTTATGCTAGTTGTTAGGCAATAGATACTAAGTATGATACTAGGAAATAAGGTAAGAACTTGAAAATAATGTGTTTAAACAAACCGAGCGGCTGAGAATTGGGTCCTCAAGCTTGATTAAATGGGGCCTCGAGGTCGGGCTCGATACTGATCTATGGACAACCGATGAAGGGCTAGCAATATTGAGAGCTTTGATGAAGGCTCTTTATGGTCAATATTGAGCAATAAATGAAGAACAATAAATAGAACACAATAAATGTAAGTAGTAAAATCAAGAGAATATGTTAAGTTAGAGAGCAGAGAATGTACTTGTTCTTGTATTGAATGTTACGAGTGATATCTCATCGTGTGTGAAAAAAATAGTAAAGGTCCCCTTTATATAGGAAGATGGAATTCCAACATAGTACACGTGTATTTATTACAAAGTAAAGTAGCTGGTATAGCTACTTACTAGTCTGGTACATACTAGTACTATTCTTGTAGGTGTTGTCAGTTCGGACCACGTACCTAGGGAACTTCCCATTTATCCACGATAACCATCGACTCATGCTGCACCGAGGTTGGGTGTGAAGAACCCTCGAGATCGAAGCCTTGAACTTCGCCCCCGGGCCTTTGAGGCCTTTTTGAGGCGAAGCTAAGGAAAAGACATAATGATCGTGAAATCGGGCTTCCCGATTTCACCTGTATATAGATACTCCCCACGTTTCTTAGAGTAAAACGATAAGAAACGACCTCTAATTCCTGCCCCTTCGATACTTCCATCATGAAGGTAGTCACGCCCTATCAAATGATTGATATGACAAAATGAGGTGCCTAAAGGTCGCGTCCACACACCCCTTAAAAGCCTTCAAATTAATCACAGTGGTTGGCTGTCCTTTGGCCTGCTCCAACATGCATGTTAGACCTCTATAAATACTTCTTTTTTCGTTCCTTATTTTCCATTGCACTACCAAGCCCTCAAAAGAGTTCTTCCTACCTCTCCTTTATGTTCTCTTTTTGAAATGCAATTTCCATTTCTCCTCTGAAACATTTTAACAAGAATGGCAAAAACTTACACCTCTGTTCCTCAGGATAATGTGCCTTCTTCTTCCTCGCACTAGTCTAAGGGTAAAGCAACAATGCCCCCTATGCTGGGGAATGCATTCCAGGGGCTTTTGAAACGATCTCTGATTTTAAGACCAAAAACCTTCTTTTAAGCTGGGGCGATGTGAACCGGTAACCCAATATGTTATCTTAATAGCAGACGTTGAAAGGGTAAAGGCCGATTTCCGCTGAAGGGACGCGGTGCTCGTGAAAATTCCTTCTCGGGAGGAGTACATAACGACATACAAGGCTGGCTTTCTCAGTGTGTATATATATCCGTTTACCCTTGGCCCAGTGGAGCCATCCTCGCCTTCAATAGACCCCATGATCCTTGACTTCTGCGAACGATACCGAGTAACCCTTAGCCAGATTCATCCTTCATTCTGGCGTATTATTTACATGAACAAATATTATGTAAACATGGTTAAGGAGTGTCCTTCACTCTCGACCACTTGATTAGAATGTATAGCCCCCGACTCTTCCGCGGGGGCCTGATAAAGCTCCATTGTTGGGCCTTGAGAGCCTTTTTTGCTTGCACCGACAAGGTTAGGAATGGAGGGAGGATGAGTCGTTTTGTCCGAGTTAGGACTTCGGACCTGATTCCAGCGGAAAGGATATCGTTCCTTGAAAAGTGGAACATGAAACATAAGTAGATATGCTAATTAAATATTCCCTTGCTTTTCTTTGGGTACATCTTCCCACGAACTGACTTCTTCCGCTGATGCAACCGTCGCCATGTATCCTAATGCGGTTAAGGACCTCTCGGGCTGGGTCGACTAGCTAGATTCAATTTGCCCATACGTTGAGCACGTGTGGCGCGATCTGTCCCAAGCTCGATGGGAAGCCAAGGACCACGGTGAGCCTTTACTTCTGTTGTAATTGTACCTCGTAGGAAAACTGCTGCTGATAGCATCCTCACTCCCTATGTTTATATTTTGCATTTGTGCAGGTCTAGGGGAGGTCCCCTTGATGAGGGGAGCATAGTTTGGTGAAGCGAATACCCTGAGACCCGACGAAGAGAAGAAAAGATGAAGGGAATCATTGACTAAGCCTTTGAAATCCAAGAAGACCAAAGTGGAAGAACCTAAGGATGATTCAGTAGCCTTAACCCCAGGAGTAGCGGGGAGTCCTTGAGCTGAAGGTGAGGAGAAAAATGATTCCTCGATAGCATTTGAGGGAGGGGAAAACCCGATTTCCTCTTATATCGCAGAGACAGTGGCTTCCAAGTCGGAACTTGGTGCTGTCGTTGTCCAACCTTGGACTGAAGAGGCCATCGAGAAGGCATTGGGTAATGTCCCTGAGCTGGTTGATAGCCAAAATATTCCTCAAGCTGAGGCGCATTTGGTAGGGGGTCCGGAGGAACCTAGTTCTGAAGCTCTTTAGGGACAAGAGACGGCCTCAATTGATCCCATCAGTGTTATTGACGTGAGTGATTCTCCTCTGGGACCGACCTTACCTCCTAAGGAAATACAGGATCCCTAGATTAAAGAACCTTCCAATGTGGGGGTGCCCATCGGAGATTAAGATGCATTTGAAAGGCCTTTAGCTGTACCCAAAAAAATCCCTGAGCTCGATGCCTTACTCATTTTCAGTGAGATGGACAGGCTTTGTGAGTAGGTAGTTTTTGTAAATTCTATCTGTCGTCCTGATCTTTGTCTTTCTAACTTGTCTCTTTCATGGCTCCAGGCCAGGGTGCTTTATAATCAGACCTTCGCCCGGTTTCAAGCTGAGGTGACTCGCTACGAGCGTGAGAAGACTCATCTCGATGAACATGTTACGTAGTTTCTGTTTGCTTTTGTCTGAATGTTTACCAGATCTCAGCATTTTGACACATTTGATTTGATTTACGCTGTTTGAGAAAAAAAGATGCCCTACTGAGGGAGGAGCTCCGAGCTAGAGACTCCGAAATTCTCGAACTCAGAAGGCACGTGAGAGAGATAGCTTCCGAGAGGGATACCCTCCAGGGAAAGATGGCCTTAGTCGGGCATCAACTTCATAAATGCGAGGGTAGATATTGATAGGTATAAAGGTCTTCATACTAAGTTAGTTGCTATGCTATCTAGGATCAAAACTGAAGCCGAGGCGCTCATATCCTTGCATCAAGAGGATGTCATTGTAATAAATGCTCAAGCCAGGAGAGTGCCCAAGGGGGCCGAATTGAAAGTGACTCGAGCCATGGAACATGCTTAGTTAGAATCTCAGAGGCGGACTCTCAAGGATATACATGCAGGGGGCATTAATCTGTCTACCGAGCTCGAGATGGTGAAGACCCTAGAGAAGAAAGCTATTGCCCTGCTTGCTTCTGAAGGTGTGTCGAGCAATGGCTCAGGAGATGATAAGAATGAAGGCAGAATCCCCATAGGGAAATAGTCCGTTAAAGGCCCTGGGACCGTGGCCGGAACCGTTAGGGCACAACCTCCGAGGGAGTTGTCGAATAAGTAGACCCGATAGTAGATTAGGGTTCTATTTGATCTCGTTCTTGTAAGGGCTTTTAAAGGCCTTGTAAACGTACCTTTGTGACAAATATATATAGAAAGCCTTTCGTTCTTCATCACTTCTTTTTTTTCCTTTGCCTTTTGGAATAACCTATGATGTTTTTTGACAATTGGTTCGAGATCTTAGATCTCGGTTAGACCCTTGGGTTTTTGCTATTGCTGAGCGATTCGTAATTGTCGAAGGTCGACCGTTCGGGGCCTAGTCCCTGTGTTGGGTTATCGACTCGGGTTTACCGACCCTTAGGTCTAGAAATCGGTCCTGAGATTTTTTGGTTGGTGACAATAGCTCTTACGTGTTGGGTCAATATGACCTTTTGGTATAGGCTGGCGATAATGGCTCTTACGCATTTGCCCTTAGGCTTTTAGTTAACTATTTCGGGCTCAGTCTTCGAGTCGGATTTCGACTCGAGCTCATTGACCCTTAAGTTTTCAAAATTTAAGCTATTTTTTAGGCTCTTACACGTCGGGTCGGTGCGACCTCTAATGTAAGCTAGCGTCGATGGCTCTTATGCATTAGGTCAGTATAAACTCTTATATAGGCTTTATTTTTCCCTAGCTAAAGACTATTTGAAGTTTTGTATTCGCCCGACTCTTCGACGGCTCGATAAGAACCTCGATTGTGAGTAATTATGTAGCGATGAATGAGCACCTTGGGAGGTTTCATTCGATGACTGAATTGTTTAGAAGCCTATCATTTGGAGTTTATAGGATCAAAGCTCTTTTGCTTATGCCGAGGGTAGCCTAATTAACCGGTTCTTTTCGAAGTAATTGAAGGCCTGTGATTTTATAGCGACGGTCGGGCATCCCCGAGTTGCGTTAGTTTGGCTAGTACAGCCTTGTGACCGTAGTCATTGTGTTTGGCTAGAGACTTTCAGTCCCCGAATGAAGTAGTTTTGGCATCTATATCTAGGGTATGCCTTTTTAGGGGGATAAATTCAGATATATAGCCTTAACTTTAAGATCGGGATTATGCCTTTTGCAAGGTCTTACAAATTTTAACAAGCCTTACTTAAGGTCTTATAGATAAGTCACTTGGTACAAGTATGGTTCATGCCTTGCTTGAGGTCTTACAGATGAGTTACTTGGTACAAGTATGGTTCATGCCTTGCTTGAGGTCTTACAATTTCGGTGTTGCCTCATAGAGATCTTATACTGTCTACACTGCCTTGAGGAGGTCTTACATTTCGTAGTATTGCTAGATGGAGGGCTTTCAGGCTCCAGATTGCCCACTTGGGGTCTTACGGTCTTGAGTCACTAATTGCTCGAAGGGAAGACAGTCGATGACAGTCCCCGAGACGCCGATAGTTTTTTTGGCTATGAAGCCATTTTTTTGTAAACTTGGTGCTACTTCATTGAGGGCTTATGAGTTCGAATTTTCTGACCTAGAGGTCATGTGGCCTTGAGTTTTTGGCGTCAGTCCCCATGTGTTCGGGAAATTTCTGGCTCTGAAGCCATTTTTTGTTAAAATGGCGTACATTTTTGAAACGCAGAGCGTTTTGATGGAGGAGAAGATATTCTTTGATTACTTGGCACAAGTATACATGTTTTTGTCGTCAGGGGCTCAATTATTCTATGTGGACACGGTTCATTCGACCGTTTGGCCTGATATATCATTTTCCTACTGAGACCCTTTTTGGTTTGTCTTGGCTTCTTCAAGAAGGTGATCTTCCGGGGGGATGCCCCCAGTGTTCGAGGTTGATTGAAGAGAAGCCTTGAATACTTGTGAAATTTTCCTTAGGTAGCATATAGATGTTTCCTCGTTAAAAACCTTGCCGGTAAAAACCCTTCTTGGGATAAAATCCGATCGAAGGAAAAGAGTACAATGCATGCTTTAAAAACCCAAGGTCTTCGAGCTCGGGGGTGTTTTGGTGTCTTCCAACAGACACCTTAGTAGTAGTAATGTTTGAGCATTGTATGTTCCAATTGCTTGGAAGCCGTTCACCTTCCATGGTACCGAGCTTGTAGGACTCTTTGCCGATCACTCCGAGGATGCGGTACGGTCCTTCCCAGTTTTGGCCTAGCTTTCATTCATTGGGGTTTCGAGTGTTGAGGGTGACTTTCCTTAGAACTAAGTCCCCGACTCCAAAATGTCAGAGATTTATTCTCCTATTAAAATACATTTTGATCCTTTGTTTTTGGGCAACCATTCAGACCAGTGAAGCTTCTCGCTTTTCATCCAATAGTTCGAGGGCCGCAGTCATGGCCTTGTTGTTCGAGCTCTCGGTGGTGTGTCAGAATTTGGTGCTTGGCTCCCCGACTTCTACCGATATCAAAGCCTCGGCACTATATACCAGAGAGAAGGGTGTTTCTCCTGTGCTTGATTTTGGAGTTGTTCGATATTCCCATAGCACTCCGGGTAATATTTCTCTCTATTTTCCCTTAGCACTTTCCAGCTTCTTCTTTAAGTTTTAAATGATGGTCTTGCTTGTAGATTCGGCCTGACCTTTAGCACACTATGGTAGGGTGTCTACATGATTCTTTTGATTTTATGATCCTCGAGGAACTGTGTTACTTTGCTTCCGATGAATTACTTCATGTTATTACATGTTATCTCGGAAGGGATTTCGAATTGGCACAAGATGTGATCCTAGATGAAGTTAATGACTTCTTTTTCTCTTATATTTTCAAAGGCCTGCGCTTCCATCCACTTTGAGAAGTAGTCAGTCATAAATAAAATAAATCTAGATTTACATGGTGCCATTGGTAGAGTCCCGACGATATCCATCCACCATTTTATGAATGGCCATGGCGACAAGACCGAATGCAGTTGTTCATCGGGTTGGTGAATCATCGGGGCAAATCTCTAGCATTTGTCGCATTTACGGATGAATTGGTATCTTTTTATCATGTTGTCCCAATAGTAGCCTGCTTTGATCACCTTTAAGACCAAGGAATCGGCACATGAGTGATTTTCGCAAGTGCCCTCATGGATTTCTAGAGCACATAATCAGTGTCCCCCGACCCTAGACATACTACTAGGGGCCTATCAAAGGTTCTTCTATACAGACTTCTGTTTTCACCGAGTGAGAATTGGGTTGCTTTAGGTCGCAGGGCCCTCGACTCTTTCAGATCCGCGGGTAGTTTCCCACTTTCCTAATAATCGGTGTATTAATTTCTCCAATCCCATGTTAGGCTAGTGAAGTTGATCTCGGCATGACCTTCCTCGATCACTGATTTGGATAGCTGAACAACGGCTCTGGAAAGTAGGTCATCTTCTTCGACAGATGATCCCAGGTTTGCAAGGGCATCGACCTCTCTATTTTGCTTGAGGTATGTGGACCAGAGTCCATTCTTTGAAGCGGTGCAATGTAACTTGAATTTTGTCTAAGTATCTTTGCATCCTGTCTTCTCGAACCTCGAAGCTCCCATTTACCTGATTTACTACCAGAAGGGAATCACATCTTGCTTTGATAACGTCAGCTCCTAGGCATTTCGCCAATTCCAGACCTGCAATCATAGCCTCATATTCGGCTTTGTTGTTAGTTAACCTTGCAGTTTTTATAGATTACCTGATTATGCCGCCCGTAGGCGGTTTCAAAACTATGCCAAGCCTGGATCCTCTTACGTTCGAGGCAACATCAGTGGATAGGGCCCACACCCCCAGAAGATGTGCCTATTTTTAGTAAGAGTTCTTTCTCTACCTCGGGCACGAGGGAGGGTGAAAAGTCGGCCACAAAATCCGCCAGAATTTAGAAGTTGATAGTCGTTTGGGGTTGATACTCGATATCATATCCCCCGAGTTTGATGGCCCATTTGGCCAATCGGTCCGATAATTCGGGCTTATGCAATATGCTTCGAAGAGGATATCTCGTTAACACACAAATATGATGGCATTGAAAGTAAGGTTTCCACTTTCGTGATGCACTTATTAATGCAAGAGCTAATTTTCTAGGTGCGAATACCTAGTTTCGGCATCTCCCAGGGTCCGACTTACATAATAAATAGGAAATGTACCTTGCTCTTCTCGAACTAGCACGCCACTAACCGCTATCTCAGATACGGCCAGGTATAAATACAATATTTCATCCTCCTTTGGTGTGTGGAGTAAAGGCGGGCTAGTTAGATATCGCTTCAACTCCTCCAAGGTGCGTTGGCATTCTGGAGTCCATTCGAAGTTGTTTACCTTTTTGAGCAAAGAGAAAAAATTATGACTCGTGTCTGATGACCTTGATATGAATCAGCCCAAGGCTGCTATCCCCCCTGTCAGCCGTTGCACGGCCTTCACATTGTTTACTACCGTGATTTCTTTGATGGCCTTGATTTTGTCGGGGTTGATCTTGATTTCGTTGTCTGACACCATGAAGCCTAGGAATTTGCCCGAATCCACTTCGAAGGCACATTTCTCAGGATTGAGTTTCATGTTGTAGCTTCTGAGGATGTCGAATGTCTCCTACAAATGAGTCAAATGGTCCTCTACGTGCAGGGACTTAACTAGCATGTCACCAATATAAACCTCCATGAATTTGCCTATTTGATGTTCGAACATTTTATTAACTAGGCACTGGTACGTGGCTCCCGCATTTTTCAGCCCGAAGGGCATTACATTGTAACCGTATGTACCGTACTTCGTGATGAACAAAGTCTTTTCTCTATCCCCGGGGTTCATCAGAATTTGATTATACCCCGAGTCGAGAAAAGTGAGGGTCTCATGACCAGCCATGGCATCGATCAAATGGTCAATATTAGGAAACGGGAATGAATCCTTAGCGCACTCCTTATTTAAGTCTTATAATCTACACACATTCTTAACTTATTTCCCTTTTTGGGAACTGCCACCACATTGGCCAGCCATTTAGGATACTTTACCTCCCTAATAGACCCTATTTTGAGGAGTTTTGTTACATCGTCCTTGATGAATGCGTGTTTTACTTCGGACTGGGATCTTCTTTTTTATTTCACCGATTTGAATCTAGGATCGACACTTAGTTGATGGGTAGTTATTTCCGGTGGGATCCCTATCATATCTAAGTGGGACCAAGTGAAACAATCAATATTATTAATAAGAAATTGAATTTAGTTTTCTCCTGAGTTTGGGGGTTAGCCCCATTCCCAGGTATACCTTTCGATCTGGGGATGTTCGATCAGAACAGCTTGCTCTAGTTCTTCAATAGTCGACTTTGTTGCATCCGACTCTTCGGGGGCAACGAAGCTTCGGGGAGAGAGGAAATCTTCTTCTTCATCCTCGGGGGTATGTTTGTCTCCCGGCTCTTTCGAGGTAGAGTGTATAGAATATGACGTTTCCTAGTGGACCGCGAACATTTATTTCGCCGCATGTTGTTCTCCATATACTTTTTATACCGTCATTCATTGGAAACTTCATCATCTGATGTAGAGTTGATGGTACTGCCCTTATGTTGTGTATCCACGGCCTCTCAAGAAGTGTGTTGTACCTAATTTCATCGTCGATGACATGTAATTTAGCATCCTGAACTGCCTCGGACATGTTGACCGGGAGGGTGATCTCCCCCTTCGTAGCTTTACCGGCCATGTTGAAGTCGTTGAGGACTTGGGAAGTAAGCACGATCTGATCGAGCAGCCCGAGTTGTTCTACCACTTTTGACTTGATCACGTTGGTCGAGCTACCTAGATCCATGAGTACACATTTAATTTTAACGTTATTCAAGAGAAACGAAATTACCAGCGCATCGTTATGTGGTTGAGTCAAGGTCTCAAAATCTTCCTCGCTGAATGCAAGGATGTCTTCGGGCATGCGGCCCCGAATTAACCCTTCTGTTGAAGCGGACACTTTCACCCATTTGATCACGTGTCCTTGGGGAATGTCGGTCCCCCCGATGATCATATGAATGACGTGCTGAGGTTTTACCGCTCTGCTTCCCCTGTCTTTCTTTCTCCCGAGTGGGATTTTCTCGATTTTCCTATTGACTTTCTTGGCGCGTATTCCCATTAATGCAAGTGCTGGCATCAACATGTTGGGTGTTTTGTGAGAAAGTACCCATGGGGATCGGCTCTAGCGTACTCTCGGAGTTTGGTGGTAGTACACCAGTACCTGGAACAGCTATACCGTTCTCTCCATGGTCCTCAAGACCGTTGTTATCATGTGCGTTCACTGAGTTAGACATTTTAACCTGAAATCAAAGTTCCTTGGACAAGTAAAAGTGTGAAAGATAACTTGTGTTATGTGGTAAACCAGCAAGAAAACAATCACTATTATTGTTAGCCCCATGGTGGGCGCCAAACTATTTACCTTGAAAACGGTAATTACAATTAGATTAGATTTTGTGGTTCTAAAAATACGTGATCTATTTTATACTAGTTGTTAGGCAATAGATGCATAAGTGTGAGACTAGGAAATAAGGTAAGAACTTGAAAATAGTGTGTTTAAGCAAACTGAGCGACTGAGAATTGGGGCCTCGAGCTTGATTATATGGGGCCTCGAGGTCGGGCTCGATACTGAGCTATGGACAGCCAATGAAGGGCTAACAGTATTGAGAGCTTTGATTAAGGCTCTTTATGGTCAATAATGAGCAATAAATGAAGAATAATAAATAGAACACAATAAATGTAAGCAATAAATGTAAGTAGTAAAATCAAGAGAATATGTTAAGTTAGAGAGCAAAGAATGTTCTTGTTCTTGTATTGAATGTTATGAGTGATATCTCATCGTGTGTTCAAAAAATAGTAAAGGTCCCCTTTATATAGGAGGAGGGAATCCCAACATAGTACATGTGTATTTATTACAAAGTAAAGTAACTGGTACAACTACTTAGTAGTCTGGTACAGACTGGTACTATTCTTGTAGGTATTGTCAGTTCGGACCACGTACCTAGGGAACTTCCCATTTATCCACGATAACCATCGACTCGTGCTGCACCGAGGTTGGGTGTGAAGAACCCTCAAGGTCGAAGTCTCGAACTGTGCCCCCTGGCCTTCGAGGCCTTTTTGAGGTGAAGCTAAGTAAAACATATAATGATCGTGAAATCGGGCTTCCCGATTTCACCCGTATACATGGTGGTAGCCCGATCTCAAATCAATCTTCGAAAACACTTTGGCATCTTAAAGTTGATCAAACAAATCATCAATCCTCAACAATGGATACTTGTTCTTGATGGTGACCATGTTTAACTACCTATAATCTATACACATCCTCATCGACCCATCCTTCTTCTTAACAAACAACACCAGCACACCCCATGGCGAGACACTAGGTCTGATAAAGCCCTTATCAAGCAGGTCTTGCAGCTGCTCCTTCAATTCTTTCAACTCTTGTGGGGCCATACGATATGGTGGAATAGAAATGGGCTGAGTGCCTAGAGCCAAATCAATGCAAAAGTTGATATCCCTATCGGGTGGCATCCCCGGTAGGTCTGCAAGAAATACTTTTGGAAACTCCCGAACAACTAGCATGGAATCTATAGAAGGAACCCCGGTACTAGAATCTCGAACATATGCCAAGTAAGCCAAACACCCCTTCTCGACCATACGTCGAGCCTTCATATAAGAAATAACCCTATTGACAGAATGATTGGGAGTCCCTCTCCACTATAATCGAGGCAAACCCGGTAAGGCTAAGGTCACAGTCTTGGCATGATAGTCCAATATAGCGTGGTAAGGTGACAACCAATCCATCCCCAAAATAACATCGGAATCAACCATATCGAGGAGTAGGAGGTCTACACTAGTCTCAAGACACCCAATAACAACCATGCACGAACGATAGACATAGTCTATAATAATAGAATCATCTACCGGCGTAGACATATATACGGGAGCACTCAAAAAATAATGATGTACAACCAAATATGAAGCAAAATAAGAAGACACATAGGAGTATGTAGACTCGGGATCCAATAGAACTGAATCATATCTACTACAAACTGAAACAATACATGTGATAACAGCATCAGAGGACTCAGCCTCAGGCTTGTCTAGAAAAGCATAACATCGAGGCTGGGCCCCACCACTCTGAACTACATCCCTAGGACGGCCTCCTGTTGGCTGGCCTCCACCTTTAGCAGCTTGACCTCCACCTCTACCTCCAACTCTAGCTGCCTGTCCCCCGTCCCTAGCTGGCTAAGCGGGCGGTGGAACACCCGGCCTGAACTATGGCACGAGAACCCTGATGCTGAGAATTGCTCGATGCTCGAGGGAAAAATCTAGCAATGTGCCTCGGATCACCATAAGTATAACAAGTCATCGGCTATTGGGACTGCTGACCCTGGAACTGACCCTGACAACCTGACTGGCCACCCTAAAAACTCTGGAGCGGAGGTGAACTGATAGGAGCTGGTGATGCACTATAAGGTAGCTAATCTAAATACTGTATATGAGAACCATGGCCACTTGGAGCACCGTGAGAAGCCTGTAGTGCTGAATGAAATGGCCTGGGAGGATGGCCCCTACCAAAAGAATCCCTACATCCAGACAAGGCACCACTGAACCTACCAGAATGATGGGGCCTCTTGTCAAACCCCTGACTGCTCCCCTAAGATAGAACCATCTCAACCCGCTTAGCCACATTGGCCGCATCCTGGAAGGAAATTTTGCTCCCTGTCTCCTTAGCCATCTGCAATCGAATAGGCTGAGTGAGTCCCTCAATGAACCTCCTTACTCACTCTCTCTCTCTCTCTATCTCTCTCGGTGGGGAGTATAAGAAGAGCATGTGACAAGTCAAATCAACAAACCTAGTCTCACACTGGGTGACAGTCATAGAACATTGCTGGAGGCGCTCAAACTGCCTCCGATAATCCTCTCTCCGAGTGATAGGGAGAAACTTCTCCAGAAATAGCTGAGAGAACTGATCCAAGTCAGAGCTGGTGATCCAGCTGGTCTGGCCAAACAATAATCCCTTCACCACTTCTTGGTGGAACCTGATAGATAAAAAGCAGCAAAGTCGACCCCACTAGTCTCCACTACCCCATATTCCGTAGAACCTCGTGACAACTGTCCAAATAATCCTGGGGATCCTTTGATGATGTACCGCCATAAGTGGTAGTAAAAAGCTTGGTGAACCTGTCTAGCCTCCACAAGGCATCAACAGACATAGCTGGCCCATCACCGATCTGTGCCATCACACTCGGCGGAATTACCCCAACTGACTGAGCTGTTGGAGTCTGAAACTAGGGAGCCATCTGCTCCAGAGTGCGAATAGCAGGAGTTTAGGCTCCTCCTCCAGCCTGAGAGATAGCTGGTGCTACAGGGAATATGCCTGCTTAAGTGATACTTTCCATAAGTCCCACTAGACGGACCAGAGCATCCTAGAGTACCGGGGTGGCGATGAACACCCTCTGGGACCTGAGTTGGCCCTGTTGGAACTTTCTGGGCCGGAACCTTATCCTCAAACTCTACATGAGGCTCCGCCGCTGGTGCTGCTGCTTGAGCTCTAGGCTGAGCCCTACCTCTGCCCCTCGTAGAAGCTGTCACTAGGGACTCGGGCTGCTGGTTAGCTGATGAAGCAGTACGTGTTCTCACCATCTACGAAAGAACAGAGTGGAAGTTCAATTAGCATTGAGAAATCAAGTCGCACCATAGAAAGGAATAGATGTGAAATTTTCCTAAACTCTATAGCCTTTGGGGGATAAGCACAGACGTCTCCATACCGATCCCTCACACTCTACCTAGCTTGTTCGTGAATTGTGAGACCTAGGCAACCTAGAGATCTTATACCAACTTGTCACGACCCAGATTTCCCCACCTTCGGGAAACGTTATGGCGCCTACCCGTGAAAGCTAGGCAAACTGACAATTAAAGTTTTATCACCATTGTTATTAATTCAAACAGGGACAGATAATAACTAAAACAAAATAAATATGAAATGCGAAAGTGATATAGCAATCCAACAATTCTAACACATAGCTACCCCAATGATCTGGTGTCACAATCCATGAATGACTAAGACTTACTACAAATATAAGTCTGAAATAAGTACAACTCTTCTCGAAATAGAAGAGACAAAAGAAACTAAAACGGGGAAAGGGGACTTCAGGCATTGCGAACGCCAATAGATCTACCTTGGTCTCCCTATACTGAAGGCAGCAAGCTCGAATATACTCACAAGGTCCGGCACCGAAATTTTCCAAAAGTGCAGAGTGTAGTATCAGTACAACCGACCCTATGTACTGGTAAGTGTCGAGCCTAACCTCGGCAAAGTAGTGACGAGGTTAGGACACGACAACCATATAAATCTGTGCAGTTAAATCATATACGAGAAGAACAATAATAACAAAAAATAATAGATAAAGACGGGAAGGGGAAACATGCTGTGGAGAAAACCAAATTCTAACAATAATTCAATAGAGAAGAATAATGAACACCATATTTGTATCAACAGGGTTAATGAAACAGTAACACGTGCATGGTATCACCCTTCATGCTTTTACTCTCATTCTCACCATAAGAAATAACAAAAACGGCACGGCATCACCCTTCGTGCATTAACACTCATAATCGGGGCACGACATCACCCTTCGTGCGTTAGCTCTCAAATCATGGCACAACATCACCCTTTGTGCATTAACACTCACAATATCGGCACGGCATCACCCGTCGTGCATTAACACTCACTCACAATGTCATGCACGGCATAACTCTTCGTGCTTTACACTCTTCCTCACCCAAACAATAGAAACAAAACATCTCGGCAAGGGAGTCAACAATAGAAATAATAACATCCCAGCAAGGGAATTAACTATAACCAATCTCATTTCAACAGTTAACTCCACGAAATAAGTTTCAACTTGAGTCAATGCTCATCAATGGTCAATTACCAAGAAAATATCATAAGTCTTGTTCAACATGGATAATCATCAATTTAAGCATGAACAATACATAATAAGAATCACAATGGTCACAGTTTAAGACTCACTTGCATGTTCGACACCAACGTATAGATACTCATCACCACACCTATACGTCGTACTCAACACTAACATGTAGCAAATAAGACAACAACACCAATTCCCTCAAGCTAAGGTTAGACCAAATACTTACCTCGATTCCACAGCTAAAATCAAGCCTCAAATACCGCTTTACCTCTCGGTTCCACTTCCAATCTTCTTGAATCTAGTCATAATTTACTTAATAACATCAATAAACGCTAAATAAACCAATTCTAATGCATGAGTATAGATTTCCCAATATTTTCCCCAAAAAGTCAAAAACCGACCCCAGGCCCGCTTGGTCAAAACTCGAAGTTCGAACCTAAACCCGATTACCTATTCACCCACGAACTCAAATATGCAATTGCTTTTGAAATCTGACCTCAAATTGAGGTCCAAATCCCCAAATTTAAAAATTCCTAATTTCTACCCAAAAACATCTAATTTCCCATGAAAAACCCTAGATTTTGAGATGAAATCATGTAAAAAGATGAAATAGATTGAAGAAAAAAAGTGAAGATTCATTTACCTATGATTTGGGGAGGATCTTGCTCTAGGAAAATCGCCCTTTGGAGTTAAGGTTTTGAAATTTTGAAGAATGAAGTGAAAATCCCGTCCAAATGATGTTTTGTTAAGGTGCAGATGTCGCAATTGCGATAGGAGCTTCGCAACAGGCTTCACAATTGTGAACATGCTTCATGTCTGCTCCTCCCGCAATTGCGAGCAACTTGTTGCAATTACGATCTTTGACCCTCCCTGTTGACTTCGCAATTGCAAAAGGGATGTTCACAAAATGTGAACAAATGCTGGGTTAGGTTTCTTCGCAATTGTGAAGCCTGACCTCGCAATTGCGACATCAGAGCCTGCAACAATACCAGATGCAACATCAAGTTTTTCTAAGTCCAAACTCACTTTGTGGCCTATACAAAACTCACCCAAGCCCCCGGGGCTCCAACCCAAACATGCACACAAGTCTAAAAATATTATACGGACTTGCTCGTGTGATCAAATCGCCAAAATAACATCTTAAATAACGAATTTAACACCAAAACTCATGAAATTAAAAAAGTAGTTCAAATTTTCTATTTTCTCAACCAAGGGTCTGATTTATATCAAATCTCTTCCATTTCTCACCAAATTTTTAGATACGACCTAAATACTATATTAAACATGTACCGGGCTCCGAAACCAAAATATAGACCTGATACCAACGAGTCCAAACATTATTAAATTTCTAAGAATCCTTATATTTTCCAGCAAATAATTTTATTCAAAAATTCAATTTCTCGGGATAAGGACCCCGTAATTAAATTTCGGGCATACGCCCAAGTCTCATATTTTACGACGGACCCTATGGGACCATCAAATCATGGGGTCCAAGTCTGTTTACCAAAAATATTGACCGAAATCAACTTTAATCAATTCTAAAGGCCAAATTCAATATTTTTCTTAAATTTCAATAAAAGCTTTTCGGAAACACGCCCGAAATGCGCACGCAAATCGAGGAGAAAGAAAATAAGGTTTTCAAGGCCTCGGAACCTGAATTCGGATTCTAAATTACAAAATCACAATGTGACAGTATAAGAGTAGGGGTTAATGTACATGTGGCGGCATAAAGTGGGATTTATGTTCGTGTTGCTAGTAAAGGAATTGCTTAAAACCACACGGTGACATAAGGTGGCTAGAGAGCGTGTAGGTATTTCAGAAAAAAAAAATTAGAAACTATCTAAATATAAGGCTCACACGGCGGTATAAGGAAAGATTGTGATTGTAACTGAGAAATATGAATAAGAGGTGGTACCTAAGTTGTCATTCTTATCGTGCATCTCATGTTGAAAAGAGTTTTTGGTTGAACAGTTCTTGTTGTTTTTATGTTTCCTTGCCTTACTAGTTTTTCCCGTAGTTGATTAATTATAGTTCCTATTATTTGCTTCATTCTTATTGTCTTTATGCCTACAATTTTGTCACTAGTTCACGTTATTAAGTTGCTTCGTTATCATTCATTTCTATGCTTTACATTACTTCTCCTCATTATATTTTTGTTTTATTTATCATGTCTGTAGGAAATAGAGTCCACCCATAACGGGTGCTCTTAGGGCGCACTAGGGTAAAACACAGTAATTTTAGTAATTACTGTAACCCTAATATTCCCTATATAAGTAGACTTAGTTTGTACACTAAAAACATACTTTGAGCAGTATTTTTACTACGCTCTCTCTATCTCTCAATCCAAACTAGGGTTTTAGACTGTGGAATTGGGGGTTTCCCCAACACTCCATGACAACCACCGCCGGCCAGTAATTCCAAATGTGGTTTATCCGTTTTTGCTTCCGCTACGAAGAATGTCATGACCCTAAAACCAATTCGGTCGTGATGGCATCTATCGTGAAACTAGGTCAGCCAACACAACTCCCGGATTAACCATTTAATCAATAACAATCATTTTTAAGCCATTAATTAATCAGATATCTCATAATGTAAGTGTAAATAAACAGTGCAGAATAAATATACAAGCCCGACATCGGGGTTTTACTAGTCATGAACATCTACTACAACTGTCTAACAACATAAAAACCAACTTGGCCGGGAAAATCACAAGAATACATTAAGGAAGAATAAGGAGGGAGACAAGCAGGGCTGCGATTGCCAGGCAGCTACCTTGCTAACTCCGATGAACCTGCCACCGAGCTCAGAAATACCATAATCTGCACACATGGTGCAGGGAGTAATGTGAGTATGCTAACTTAGTAAGTAATAAAGTTAAATGAAGACTGAGTAGTAAGAAATCACGTAAACCACGTCATAGTACCATAGTGGTTACAGTATGTTCCCAAAAACAAGATACTATTCAAATCATTTCATTAAATTTTCAACTTCAGTAAAATCCTTTAGAAAATATCTTTCTAGCCTTTTCAACAGAGGTTTAATGAAATATATATAGTGAAGGTGATGAAAATCATAATCGGCCCTTCGGGCAAAATATAGTTTGTATACAGTCCTTCGGCAAACAGAAATTCATAACTATTTCATAGCTTAAAAAAATCTCGGTGGAAGTAACTAAATTCCGAACACCTCGTAAAAACTTCAGTTTAAATGAAAGTTGTTTAAAGCATTTGTTCAATATTTTCAATAGAGGCTCGGTCTAAAGATGAGTAAAAGCAGTAATTTAATCAACATGTTCAACAGAAACTCACTTTAAGGAGGAGTGAAAAATAGTAAGTTCATAAACAGGCCCGTCAGGCAAAGCATCACTCGTATATGTGTATATATATATATCCCCTTGGGCAAGCCATTCAGTCACTCATGACTCAACTCACAGCAATCGGCGCTCACACTCAGCACTCACGCTCAATAGGTACCTCATAGCCGATGTGGCGTGCAGCCTGATCCATATATCGCTGTGGCATGCAGGTCGATCCATATATATATTGTTGCGGCTTGCAGCCCGATCCATAAATATATAATCCTCACAACCAGGCCCTCGGCCTCTCTCATTCATTAACCTCACAATCAGACCCTCGGTCTATCTCAGTCATCAACCTCATAATCAGGCCTTCGGCCTATCTTAGCCATCAAGCATACTAGCCACTTCGACTATCAGTAAAACAGGGCGTTCAGCTCAAAATATCATTTATAGTATCAAAATTTAGTAAATAAGGCTGAGTTAAGAAATCAATAAAACACAGCATGACTGAGTACAATTATTAAGTCAAAACAGTAAGGAACAGTAGTTAGAAAGCCCCATAAGGGTCCAAAATAGTTGGCACGAGGCCCAAATATAGCATTCTGCCCAAAACATAGCAATACTTTTCGAAACACAATGATATCAAGCAGTTTTCAATGAAATACGTGACTTAACAGTCATACGGGACAGACCAAGTCACAATCCCTAATGGTTCACAACTCCACACTCGTCATCTAGCATGTGCGTCACCTCAAAGTAGCACAACGCTGTGAAATTCGGGGTTTCATACCCTCAGGACAACATTTACAATCATTACTTACCTCAATCTGGTCTAAACTCTAGCCCGCGATGCCTTTTCCCCTTGAACTGGCCTCTGATTGCTCCAAATCTAACTAAATTCAGTTCATACCATCAAAATATGCTAAGGGAACAAAACTCACTAGAAAATAACCAATTTACATTGAAAATCCCGAAATTGGTCAAACCCGACCCATGGGCCCACCTTTCGAAATCTGATAAAAATCACATCAATAGAATCCTCATCCTCCCACGAGTCTATACATACCAAGAACATCAAAATCGGACCTCAAATGGCCCCTCAAATCCGTAATTCAACTCTCCAATTTTTCTTCCAATTTTCATTCCAAATTCCCAAATTAAATGATAAAAATTAAGACAAAAATCATGGTATTTAACCAAATTTGGGTGAAGAACACTTATCCCAATCACTCCTCTGAAAATCCCTTCCAAAATCATCTTCTTCCGAGCTCCATAGCTCCAAAAATGCAAAATTGGCCGAAATCCTCGAAATAGAGTACTTTATAAGGCTGCCCAGGCTTCTTGTTTCGCAAACGCGGGACGACCATTGCATCCCCGATGAAGAAAATATCGGCTCCCAAAATGCTCTATGCGTTCACGGCACAAGCCTTGCGAACGCGATACCTACTGGAGATATAACTACGCAAACGTGACCACCAAAGCGCGAACGCAAAGGACACATCATCAATACATCGCGAACGCGACACCCAAAGTGCGAATGCGAAGAACAGAATTTGCCACCTCGAGAAAACTCTTCGCGAACACGAGTCCCTAACCACGAATGTGATGACCAAAAATCTCTGCAACAAAAACCAGCAAAACTGCCAAGTCCAAAGTCCAAAAATTGATCCGTTTACCACCCAAAACTCACCCGCGGCCCTCGGGACCTCAACCAAACATGCCAACATATCCCATATCGTCATTCAAACTTGTTCCAACCTTCAGAACGCTCAAAACAACCTCAAAACATCAAATCATCATCGGATTCAATCCTAAGAATCCCAAAAACTTCTAAATTCCGAATTCAATCAAAAAGTCTATCAAACCTCGTCCGAATGACCTAAACTTTTGCAAGCACATCACAAATGATACAATAGACCTACTCCAACTTCCAGAATTCCATTTTGACCCCGATATCAAAATCTCACCTATCAACCGGAAAACGCCAAAATCCCAATTTCGCTAATTCAAGCCTAAACCTTCTGCGGACCTCCAAAATACATTCCGATCATGCTCTTAAGTCCCAAATCACCTAACGGAGCTATCCAAATCATAAAAATTCCAATCCAAGGTCATATACTAACAAGTCAAAACTTGGTCAAACCTTTCAAATTTTAAGCTTCAAACTGAGAACTGTTCTTCCAAATTCATTATGATTACCCTGAAAACCAAAACCGATGTTTTACATAAGTCATAATACATCATACGAGGCTAGTCATGCCCGAGAACTGGCGAGCGAGGTGCAAAAGCTCAAAACGACCGGTCGGGTCGTTACATCCTCCCCCACTTAAACATACGTTTGTCCTCGAACGTGCCCAGAGTTGTTTCAAATACCATCAAATCATTGTGAAACCTTACCATGCACATACCCGGGGGTGATCCTGCATCACCCTATCTCATATAGGTCCGATAACACAATGCAACTGAAATTTCACAATCCAACCTCACCCATAAACCCTAGAACTATATTTCCACTTCTGAAATTATCTACAAGATAAGAACCTCACATCCATACTCTGAATAAGCCCGTACAAGCTGTAACAAACCATAACCTACAGCCTCAGATGCAATTACATGATATACCACATAGCTCAAACTCTCATAGCGTTAACTTCTTATCACAGCAGTTGCTTAGAACAACAGAATATATATAATAAACCTCTTATCAAATAAAGTCCCATTCCAACACTTCCGTATACTGCCAATGATAATTGAAACACGTAGAAAGTCATAACCATTCCTCATATCAACCATTCATGAAGCTCCCTCTCCTTTGGCAGGAACCATAGTAAATTTTTATGCCGAACCTCGATATTATCCTTCCAACATGCTAAAATTGAATCCGTTTGTATTCATTCTAGATCCCAATGATCTCATCTAATCCAACACAACTACTCTAGTGACATGACGCATCAATACCACCTAAAGCCAGAACTCGTGCAATCCGCACACTAATAAGCAACAATCCAAATGTACTCAAATCATAAAAAAATGACTCAAATGAGAGAGTTGAACCGCAAGCTCACCAGTACCACCACAACACAACGCTGAGAACCCATCATATGTCGTAGAACCAGAACACACGAATCTAGCCCGAAGGATCATACCTCGACATAACTTTGCCGCAATGCGTGATCCTATCCAAACACTGGTTCGTATGAGACGCCTTAAATCACCATGCTCAAAATCATCAACCAAACGCAATTTGATGCTTAGCACCCATAAGTGAATCACCATAACCATGGAGAAGCAAATGACGCAATGCCATATCAGTCCGAAAGAACATACCCAATGCGTAACAAATCATGCAACGCCCAATTACCTGACTCGCTCAAATTTCGCTATAAAGCTCAAATGGAGTCGCACCATATGCGCGTATAACCCACAAATCACAACTCCTCGTAACAGAGAAGAGTAACTCACAGATCACTCCAGGACACGGATAAGCTCAACAAAAATCGAATGGCACATCTCTCAACGATAATAGTTTGGAGTCAACAATTCCGACCCGGTGCAGAACACACATCCATATTGGGCCTACCAATGAACCACACATCAACTATGGTCACCCACAATGGATAAATAACCCTCCGAAGGTTTACAATGACTAAATCATAGCACATACTATCATCAGACTAGCTTACCCACATCTTTATAGTCCACAACCGCAAAATAACCTATTCATAAGAACTCCCAGCCTCCAAATCCATAAAGCACACGAATCACCATATCTAGTCCTAACTCCACCGCCCGAATATCTAACACATCCCTACTACTCGATCATCCCCCGAGGGATACTTCCAAAAATTCTTCTGTGCTACTAAGCAAACCTTGAATATCAGTAGTCGATCAGACAAGATAGTGCCGCAATACCAATAAAGCATCCATAACTCAAACACATCGCTCTTTCTGAAATATATACCCTCATCGAGCCACACCAATAAGTGATCTCATTTATCTAGTCATCTGAAGTTGTCCATGCTGCCTAAGAATTTATGAACTCCCTTTCAAAAACTGAACCGTAACCTTACACATGCAAATATCAACCCCACACAACATACCGCATATACCATACCATCCTATGATAAATATGAGAAATTCATGATCCACTCTGAGCTACAAGCAACTACGTACTCAGCTAGCCAAGAACCTTTCCATTTGATCCTATCTAGGAGAAAATCATTATACCTCCCATGCCCCTCATTTTCTCTCTCCGAATTCCATTTGTATAAGACCAAACCATCATAACTAAATTCCTCTACCTCAACCCAGCTACGCAGGCCATCAAAACCTAAGAGCATTGCCACAAAACACCTATAGAAACCCAGTGCATCATAAGCACCCAAGAACCGATCATATCGGTTACCCTGCCGATCCAACTTACTACCAAGTTGTCCTAATTCTCTGAGTTCCTTCCGAACTACCTTCAAATTGATACGTTTTCTTGCTAGTACACCACCATCCTTAACTAAAACTTTCCCCACGAACTTTAGCTAAAATTCACATCGCCCTAAGGCTCATAAACCCTCGCATTCCTCTGAAGCACCCCCCCAAAAGTACCACAACCGAGATACCCGCTCTGAGAAGACCTTCTGCGCATCTAAAGTCGTTAACTTCACCTTCCTAATACTGGTGTGTAGAATCCATAATGATATAGAAATACCACAAATCTTGCCACCCTCCAATGCAAACCTCAGTTTCTAGCCAAATATACAACCTGAAAGTCTCCCATTATTACATGTAAAAATCTTGAACCCATTAGACCTATTCTCGAGAGTCATCCACTCTACTCAAACCGCAATTAGACCAATCAAATGGACCGAACAACCTGTTCTTTATTAGCACCCTGACACCGCAGAATGTGACCTCACCTTAATGTAATCAAGTAACTTCCTATTCTATGCACCGTACCTCCTTTACCAATAACAACTCAAGTCATTCTGTGATTCTCATACACCCATAAATCATAACATAACCTGTATCCAAAATTTCCTTTATTCAGGTCATCCTCGATCTCAACCTCTATAAGCCATAACTAATTCACCAGTATGCCCCAAAATGGAACCATCATAGCACATAATCGTGCAATCAAATGATCAATAGCAGACTTCCCCCTCTTGGCTCAAAGCCATAGATCAAAACACAACATAACTCATAATGCATATACTCTATTATTGCCATAATACCATAGTGAGATTAAACTCAATCCTTCATAAGCTCGTGCAACATAGACCATCTAGTACTTCAAATGATTTGCAAAACTCACGTTCACCCTTGTAACGGTCAAGACAACTTTTCTATGCGATCCAAACTCAAACTGCAGCACATATAATTTCACTGATAAAAGAGGACTCACAATAACCATCATAGGGAGCACGCAACTTTAGAACACTCCGCAGAAGATAATCAACTTGCTTAGCCTCAAACTGCATCTCTCTATATTCTTCCATAATTATAACTATTACCCGGTCACTTACCCTTCCTAAGTCTGAACTCATATCACAACATGAAATTTACTTAATTTCCTAACTAGACAACATGAAAAAAAAGATCCTTCATCATGCCCACAACTCGGGCTATACATCAACTCACGATGAAAATCAAGCACCGGACAGTTCTTACTACCCCCAAGCAGACCCTTCTCGCCTCATTCAAATCATACGAACACATCTTGCAGTCACATCATACTCATCACATAGCTATCCAGTCATCACTCCCGCTAATAGAGACACTATCGGACATACAAATCCAAAAGCATGTGCTCACATAATAAATGCCTCAGTGCTCAAGCTATAAGAGAAACCCAACCTCAAGTCCTCTAGACTGGCCCAACATCAACACACAGAGATCACATCTAGCCCCTCGATTAGAAAATCACAAGCCATCGATGCATATCTGATATTGAGCGTTCATGCGCGTATACAAACACGTGGAAGGAATTTCAAGAGTTACATTTCAAGCTGAATCAAGGACGCACAACAAGAATTCAAGAATGTGAAGTTTTTTCTAAAGGTTCTACAGCCTCCCGAGGATAAGTACAGACGTCTCCGTACCGATCTGCGAGACTCTACTAAACCTGCTCATGACTCGTGAGACCTATGTAACTTAGGCTTTGATACCAACTTGTCAAGATCCTAAAACCGACCTAGTCGTGATGACGTCTATCGTGAAACTAGGCCAGCCAACACAACTCCCGAATTAACCATTTAATAGTGCAAAATAAATATACAAGCCCGACATCCGGATGTCACTAGTCATGAGCATCTACTATAACTGTCTAATAACATAAAGACCAACATGACCGGAAAAATCACAAGAATACATTAAGGAAGAATAAGGAGGGAGAAAAGCAGGGCTGCGATAACCAGGCAGCTACCTTGCTAACTCCGATGAACCTGCCACCGAGCTCAAAAATACCTAAATCTGCACATATGGTGCAGGGAGTAATGTGAGTACGCCAAATCAGTAAGTAATAAAAGTAAATGAAGACTGAGTAGTAAGAAATCACGTAAACCACTTCATAGCACCACAGTGGTTACAATATGTTCCCAAAAATAGGATACCGTTCAAATCATTTCATTAAATTTCCAACTTCAGTAAAATCCTTTAGAAACTATCCTTTTAGCCTTTTCATTAGAGGTTTAATGAAATATATATAGTGAAGGTGATGAAAATCATAATCGGCCCCTCGGGCAAAACATAGTTCATATACAGCCACTCGGCAAACAGAAATTCATAACCATTTCACAGCTTAAAAAATTTCGGAGGAAGTAACAAAGCCAAATCAGTGACTCAACTCCGAACACCTCGTAAAAACTTCAGTTTAAATGAAAGTTGTTTAAAGCATTTGTTCAATATTTTTAATAGAGGCTCGGTCTAAAGATCGGTCAAAGTAGTAATTTAATCAACGTGTTCAACAGAAACTCACTTTAAGGAGGAGCGAAAAATAGTAAGTTCATAAATAGGCCCCTCAGGCAAAGCATCACTCGTATATGTGTATATATATAGCCCCTCGGCAAGCAACTCAGTCACTCATGACTCAACTCTCAGCAATCAGTGCTCACGCTCAATAGGTACCTCATAACCGCTGCGGCGTGCAACCCAATCCATATATATAGTCGACTGCGCTTATTGGGGGTGTGCAAACTCTAGAGGGGCTCCTACAGCCCAAGCGCTATATCGATGTGGTGTGCAGCCCGATCCATATATCGTTGCGGCATGCAGCCTGATCCATATATATATATATATATATCGCTACGGCGTGCAGCCCGATGCATAAATATGTAATCCTCACAACCAGGCCCTCGGCCTCTCTCAGTCATTAACCTCACAATCAGACTGTGATGACCCAAAACGTCATCACTTGTTTTAAAAATGAATTCTGCATTCCGAGGCCTTAAAAACCTCTTTTAGTCTCACTTCGATATGCATGCATAGTCCGGGCGCGTAGCCGGTAAAGCCAATATGTGAAAATATGTGAAAAATATTAAATTTTGACTATAAAATGGATTAAGTTGACTTCGGTCAATATTTTGGGTAAACGGACCCGGACCCATAATTTGACGGTCCCAGAGGGTCCATAGGAAAATATGGGACTTGGGCGTATGCCTGGAATCGAATTCCGAGGTCCCAAGCCCGAGAAATGAATTTTTAAAGAAAATTATTTTCTAAAATTATTTATGAGATTTGGAAATAAATTGTGATTAGAACTCGATGGTATCGGGCCCGTATTTTGGTTCTGGCACCCGGTATAGGTCTTATATGTGATTTAAAATAAGTCTGTGAAATTTGGTAAGAAATGGACTTGAAATGACGTGAAACGGATCGTTTTTGAGAAAATTGGATATTTGAAGTTTTTAAGAAAATTTCATGATTTTGATGCTAAATTCATAGTTGTTGTGTTATTTTAGTGATTTAAATGCACGAGCGAGTCCGTATGATGTTTTTAGGTTGGTGTGTATGTTTGGGTTGGAGCCCCAAGGGCTCGGGTCAGTTTTGGATAGGCCACGGGGTGGATTTTGGACTTGGTGAATTGCAGGTTTTTAGCTGGTGTGTTCAGGCCTGCAGGCTTGCGAAGCCTGGCTTGCAAATGCGATATCGCAAATGCGAGTGCCTTGTCGCAATTGCGAAAGCAGCCCAGGCCATCCCATCTCGCAATTGCAAGGTTTTTGATTGCAAATGCGATTTTCCCCAGCTTCAGCCAGCAGTCGCAAATGCGACACAGTAGTCGCGATTCCCATCTCGCAAATACGAGAACCCCTTTGCAAATACGAACATAATAGAGGTCGGGATTCGCAATTGCGAACCCTGTTCGTAATTCCCATATCTGCAACCTGTAATTTTTATACTTAGCCGAAAATCAACCATTTTTCACACTCTTTCAAAACCAAAACACTCTTGGGCAATTTTTCAAAGACAACTCTTCTTCCAAATCGATTGTAAGTCAATTTTAACTCGTTTTCTTCAATCCCTTAATATCTTTTCACATGATTTCAACTCAAAATCAATGATTTTCATGGGGGAAATTGGGTGTTTTGGGTAGAACATAGGTTTTTCAAAAATTAGGGATTTGGACCACGATTTGAGGTCCGATTTCAAAACAAATTATATATTTGGATTCGTGGGGGAATGGGTAATCGGGTTTTGGTTCGAACCTCGGGTTTTGACTATGTGGGCCCGGGGCAATTTTTAACTTTTTGGGTAAAACTTTGGAAAACTCATTTTCATGCATTGGGGTTGATTCATTTAGTGTTTATTGATGTAATTAAGTAACTTGTGGCTAAATACGAGCAAATTGGTGGTGAAATGAAGGGGTAAAGTCTTAATTCAGACGTGAACTGTGTTCGTGGCATCGAAGTAAGCGTTGGTCTAACCTTAGCTTGAGGGATTAGGATTTTTGTCCTATTTGCTACTTGTTTCTTGTTGAGTACGACGTATAGGTATGGTGACAAGTATCTATACGTTGGTGTCGAGCATGACCGTGAGTCTTAAATTGTGATTTATTGTGTTCTTGAATAATACTAAGGATGCTTAAATTGATGATTCTCTGTATTGAGCAGGGATTATGATTGTTCTCCTAGGAATTTCTATGATTGAGTATTGTGTTTGTTGAGGTAGTTAGATGTTGGAACAAGTTTGGTTATAGCTGTTTCTCCTTTGCCGAGATGTATTTACTGATACTGTCGATTCCCTTGCCGGGATAGTGTAGTTTTTTATTGATCCCTTGCCGGGACTCTTGTTATGATTGTTGTTGATTGTATATATGGATCGGGTTGTGCACCGTAACAATGTTATATTTGAATCGGTTTGCACGCCGCAACAATATTATATGTGGATCGGGTTGCACACCGCAACAATTATATAAATGGATCAGGTTGACCTCCGCAACAATGATATAAATGGATCGGGTTGCACGCCACAATAATGAGATAAATGGATCGGGTTGCACGCCGCAACAATAATATAATCAGATCGGGTTGCACGCCGCAACAGTGTTGTTATGTGTTGGGATCGGGTTGTGCGCCACAACAATTGATGACACAAAGTGTTATAGATTTGTTACAAGTTCCTTGTTGCTTTGCTATGAATTCTAAGTTGTCGTTATGCCTTTTTCTTGATTTACTATTGATATTGATATACCCCCGCAGCATGTACCCCCTTCCCATCTTTACTTGTTTATTTTTGTTTTATATTCTGTTGTATATTATATAACTGCATAGGTTTATTTGGTAGTCTGGTCCTAGCCTCGTCACTACTTCGCCGAGGTTAGGCTAGGCGTTTACCAGCACATGGGGTCGGTTATGCTGATGCTACACTCTGCACTATGTGCAGATCCCGGAGCAGCTCTTGGACCA
Source organism: Nicotiana sylvestris (assembly GCF_000393655.2). NCBI lineage: Eukaryota > Viridiplantae > Streptophyta > Magnoliopsida > Solanales > Solanaceae > Nicotiana > Nicotiana sylvestris. The sequence goes on from NC_091062.1 coordinate 73,312,204, forward strand.
TAGCATTTGGGTGGCTACCTTCAGCCCACGCGGAGATCTAAGGTAGACCTGCAGGCCCTGGCGTCTCCTCTATCCTTTATTTCCTGTTTCTTTTCTTTGATTCGAAAACAGTGTATCTTTATTTTTAGGCTTTGTATTTAGCACTCTTAGATCGTCTATGGTACTGTGACACCAGTTCTGAGTGATTAAGGCTTAAACAGTTGTATTAGATTCATCTTTCAGATATTTTACTACATTTCTTCTGCTTAATGAAATTCCGCTATGTTTCACATTATTGCTTTATAAATGCTAAAAAGGTATAAAAATGGATGGGAAATCCAGGTCATGACAAGTTGCTATCAGAGCTCTAGGTTACATAGGTCTCACAATTCATGGACAAGCTTAGTAGAGTCTAAGGGATCGGTATGGAAACATCTATATTTATCTTCCAAAGGCTATAGATTTAGGATGAAATTCACATTTATTCCTTCTTGTCGTGCGGTTTGGTTTCTCAATGCTAATTGAATTTCTATTCTGTTCTTTCGTAGATGGCGAGAACATGCGCTTCCTCATCCACCGATTAGTAGCCCGAGCCCCCAGCAGCAGCTCACACGAGGGGCAGAGGGTGAGGGCAAGGCCATGCTAGAGGCCGAGGCAGGGGCAAAGCTCAGCCCAAAGTAGCAGCACCAGCGGTGGAGCCTCAGGTTGACTTTGATGATGAGGTTTCGGCCCCAGCAGTTCCGGTGGGCCCAGCTCAGGTCCCAGAGGGGTTTATTGCTACCTAGTACTCTAGGATTCTCTGGTCCGTCTAGTGGGCCTTATGGAGAGTGTCACCTGGGTAGGCTTGCTTCATGAAGCACCAGCCATCTCTCAGGCTGGAGGAGGAGCCCAGACTCCTGCTACTCGTACTCCGAAGCAGTTTGCTCCCCAATTTCAGACTCTAGCAATTCAGCCAGTTGGAGCAGTTCAGCCGGGTATGGTAGCTCAGATCGGTGATGGAGCAGCTATGTCTACTGATGCTTTGTGGAGATTGGACAGGTTTACCAAGCTCTTCACTACTACCATCAGCGGTGCATCTTTTGAGGATCCCCAGGATTATCTAGACAGTTGTCATGAGGTTTTCAGGAACATAGGATAGTTGAGACCAATGGGGTCGATTTTTCTACTTTTCGCTTGTCTGGATCCACCAAGACTTGGTGGAGAGACTCTTGTTTGGCTAGACTAGCCGGATTGCCATCCATGACTTAGGAGCAGTTTACTCAGCTATTTCTGGAGAAGTTTCTCCCCATCACTCAGAGAGAGGCCTATCGGAGGCAGTTTGAGCGTCTCTAGCAGGATTCTATGACTATTACCCAGTATGAAACTAGATTCATCGACTTGGCTCGTCATGCTCTTATCATACTTCCCACCAAGAGAGAGAGAGGGGGTGATGAGGTTCATTTATGGACTTATTCAGCCGATTCGTCTTTAGATGGCTAGGGAGACATGGAGTGAGATTTCCTTCTAGGAGGCGGCCAATGTGGCCAGGAGAGTGGAGATGGTTCTGTCGTAGGGAGGTGGTCATGGGTCGGACAAGAGGCCTCGTCATTCAGGCAGATTCAGTGGTGCCTCGTCTAAAGGCAGGGATTCGTATGGTAGAGGCCATCATCCTAGGCCATTTTAGTCAGCACTTCAGGTATTTCACGGTGCTTCAGGTGGCCGTGGTTCTCATATGCAGTATTCTGATCAGCAGCCCTACATTGCACCACTAGCTCCTATCAGTGCACCGCTGCTCTAGAGTTTTCTAGGTGGTCATTTAGTTCGCCAGGGTCAGTCTCAGTTTCCTCAGCCGCAACGCTCAGGTAGATGTTTTGAGTGTGGTTAGTATGGTCATATCAGGAGGGCTTGTCTGAGATTGGTGGATACTCAGTCGCAGCAGTAGGGTTCCTGTGCTATGGTTCAGGCACTAGGTGTTCCACAGCCCGCCCAGCCAGCTAGAGGTGGGGGTAGAGCTGCTAGAGGTAGAGGTACATATGTTAGAGATGGAGCTCAAACCGCTAGAGGTGGAGGCCAACCAACTATAGGTTGTCCCAGAGATGTAGTCCAAGGTGGTGGGGCCCAGCCTCGATGTTTTGCTCTTACAGCCAGGACTGAGGCTGAGGCTTCCGATGTAGTTATCACAGGTATTGTTCTGGTCTGTGGCAAAGATGCTTCAATTTTATTTGATCCAGGGTCTACCTACTCCTATGTGTCATCTTATTTTGCACCATATCTGGTCATGCCTAGTGATTCCTTGAGTGCCCCTATATATGTGTCTACACCGGTGGGTGATTCTATTGTGGTAGATCGAGTCCATTGCTCTTGTATAGTTGTGATTCGGGGTCTTGAGACTCGTGTAGATTTGTTGCTTCTGGACATGGTTGATTTCGATGTCATATTAGGGATGGACTAGTTATCACCTTACCACACTATCTTAGACTGTCATGCCAAGACTGTAAACTTAGCCTTTTTGAGTTTACCTCGTGTAGAGTGGAGAGGGACTTCTGGTCATTCTACTCGTAGTGTTATCTCATATGTGAAGGCTCAGCGTATGGTCGAGAAGGGTGATTGGCCTATTTGGCATATGTTCGTGATACCAGTGACGAGGTTCCTTCTATTTATTCTGTGCCTATTGTTTGTGAGTTCCCTGAGGTATTTCCTTCGGGCCTGCCGAGTTTGCCACCCAACAAGGATATTGACTTCTGCATTGATTTGGCTCCGACACTCAACCCATTTCCATTCCACCGTATCGTATGGCCCCTCTTGAGTTGAAAGAGTTGAAGGAGCAGTTTCAAGACTTGCTTGAGAAGGGTTTCATTAGACGCAGTGTTTCGCCTTGGGGTGCGCCGGTGTTGTTTGTTAAGAAGAAGGATGGATCGATGAGAATATGTATTGATTACTGGCAATTGAACAAGGTTACAATCAAGAATAAGTATCTGTTTCCGAGGATTGATGATTTGTTTGATCGGCTTCAGGGTGCCAAGGTATTTTTGAAATTGACTTAAGATCTGGCTACCATCAGTTGAGGATTAGGGTATCTGATGTCCCTAAGACAGCTTTCCACACTTGGTACGGGTATTATGAGTTCTTGGTGATGTCATTCAGGTTGAGAAATGCCCCAGCGGCTTTTATGGATTTGATGAATCGAGTGTTCAGGACTTACTTGGATTCGTTCGTGATAGTCTTCATTGATGATATTTTGATATATTCCCGCAGCCGGGAGGAGCACGAGCATTATCTTAGAGTGGATCTTCAGACTTTGAAGGATAGTCAGTTGTATGCTAAGTTTTCGAAGTGTGAGTTCTGGTTAAGTTCAGTTGCATTCCTAGGTCATGTTATATCGGCAGAAGGTATTCAGGCTGATCCGAAGAAGATTGAGGAAGTCAAGAACTAGCCTAGACCAGCATTAGCTACAGAGATTCGGAGTTTCTTGGGTTGGCAAGCTACTATCGTCAGTTTGTGGAGGGGTTTTCATCTATCGCAGCCTCGATGACCAGGTTGACCCAGAAGGGTGCTCAGTTCAGGTGGTTGGATGAGTGTGAGGCGAGCTTTCAGAAGCTCAAGATAGCTCTAACTACGGCACCTGTGTTGGTTTTTCCCACAGGTTCAAGGCCTTGTACAGTTTATTGTGATGCATCTCGTATTGGACTTGGTGTGGTGTTGATGCAGGATGGAAAGGTCATTGTCTATGCTTCACGGCAGTTGAAGATTCATGAGAAGAACTATCCGGTTCATGATTTGGAGTTGGCAGCCATTGTTCACGCGTTGAAAATTTGGAGGCATTATCTGTATGGCATGGCATGTGATGTATTCACGGATCACAAAAGTCTACAGTATTTGTTCAAGTAGAAGGAGCTAAATTTGAGGCAGATGAGGTGGTTGGAGCTATTAAAGGACTATGATATCACCATCTTATATCTGGGAAAGGCCAATGTGGTGGCCGATGCTTTGACTAGGAAGTCAGCTAGTATGGGCAGTCTTGCTTATATTCCGGTTGATGAGAGGCCGATTGCTTTGGATGTTCAGGCTTTGGCCAATCAGTTCGTGAGGTTGGATGTTTCTGAGCCCAGTCGTGTGTTAGCTTGCACGGTCACTCGTTCTTCTTTATTGGAGCGTATCTGTGATTGGCAGTATGATGATCCCTATTATGTGTCCTTAGAGACACGGTGCAACACGGAGGTGCTAAGCAGGCTACCTTAGGTGATGATGGAGTTTTGAGATTGTAGGGTCGAGTTTGTGTGCCTAATGTGGATGGACTCCGAGATTTGATTTTAGAGGAGACCCATAGCTCCCGGTACTTTATTCATCCGGGTGCTACGAAGATGTATCAGAATTTGTGGCAGTATTATTGGTGGCAGAGAATGAAGAAGGATATCGTTGCATATATGGCTCGGTGTTTGAATTGCCAGCACGTTAAGTATGAGCATCAAAGGCCTGGTGGTTTGTTCCAGAAGATTGAGATTCCTGAGTGGAAATGGGAGCGGATCACTATGGACTTCGTTGTTGGACTCCCACGGACCCAAAGGAAGTTCGATGCAGTGTGGGTTATTGTTGATAGGTTGACCAAGTCAGCGCATTTCATTCCTGTGGCATTCTCCTATTCTTCCGAGAGGTTAGCTGAGATCTATATCTGGGAGATTGTTCGTCTTCATGGTATGCCGGAGTCTATCATTTAGAACCGAGGTACGCAATTTCTGGAGAGTAGTTCAGCAAGAGTTGGGCATACGGGTTGAGTTGAGCACAACATTTCATCATCAGACGGACGGACAGTCCGAGCAGACTATTTAGATATTGGAGGATATGCTCCGAGCTTGTGTCATTGACTTTGGAGGCTCATGGGATCAGTTTTTGCCTTTAGCAGAGTTGCCTACAAAAGCAGCTACTAGTCGAGTATCCATATGGCTCTGTATGAGGCTTTGTATGGTAGGCGGTGTCAGTCATCGGTTAGGTGGTTTGAGCCAGGGGAGGCTTGGTTGTTGGGTACGGATCTGGTTCAGGATGCCTAGGACAAGGTCAGGATTATTCAAGATAGTCTTCGTACAGCTCAGTCTAGGCAAAAGAGCTATGATAACTGCAAGGTTCGAGATTTGACTTTCATGGTCGGTGAGCGGGTATTGCTTCGAGTGTCGCCTATGAAGAGCGTGATGAGATTTGGGAAGAAGGGCAAGCTTAGCCCTAGGTTCATTGGCCCGTTTGAGATTCTTGATCGAGTCGGAGAGGTGGTTTATAGACTTGCATTGCCACCGAGCTTATCAGTCGTGCATCCAGTATTTCATGTGTCCATGCTTCGGAAGTATCACGACAATCCATCCCACGTGTTAGATTTCAGCACTATCCAGTTGGACAAGGACTTGTCTTATGAGGAGGAGCCGGTGGCTATTCTAGACCGACAGGTTCGTCAGTTGAGATCGAAGACTTTTCCTTCTGTTTGTGTTTAGTGGAGTGGTCAGCCTGCTGAGGCATCGACGTGGGAGTTCGAGTCCGATATGCGGAGCCGTTATCCCCATCTTTTCCCCGACTGAGGTACTTCCTTCTTATGTTCGTTCGAGGACGAACAGTTGTTTTAGAGGTGGAGAATGTGATGACCCAAAAGGTCATTGCTTTTTTTAAAAACGAATTCTACATTCTGAGGCCTTAAAAACTTCTTTTAGTCTCACCTCAATTTGTGTGCGTAGTCCGAGCGCGTAGCTGGAAAAGCCAATATGTGAAAATCTATGAAAAATGATAAATTTTGACTATAAAATGGATTAAGTTGACTTCGGTCAACATTTTGGGTAAACGTACCTGGACCCGTGACGGTCCCGGAGGGTCCGTAGGAAAATATAGGACTTGGGCGTATGTCTGGAATCGAATTCCGAGGTCCCAAGCCTGAGAAATGAATTTTTAAAGAAAATTATTTATGAGATTTGAAAATGAATTGTGATTAGAACTCGATGGTATCGGTCCCGTATTTTGGTTCCGACGCCTGATACAGGTCTTATATATGATTTGAGATAAGTCTATTAAATTTGGTAAGAAACGGACTTGAAACGACGTGAAACGGATCGTTTTTGAGAAAATTGGAAATTTGAAGTTTTTAAAAAAAATTCATGATTTTGATGCTAAATTCATAGTTGTTGATGTTATTTTAGTGATATGAATGCACGAGCGAGTCCGTATGATGGTTTTAGGTTGGTGTGCATGTTTGGGTTGGAGCCCTGAGGGCTCGGGTGAGTTTTGGATAGGTCACGGGGTGGATTTTGGACTTGGTGAATTGCAGGTTTTTAGCTGGTGTGTTCAGGCCTGCAGGCTTCACATTTGCGAAGCCTGGCTCGCAAATGTGAGGGCCTTGTCGCAATTGCGAAAGCAGCACAGGCTATCCTATCTCGCAATTGCGAGGTTTTTGATCGCAAATACGATTTTCCCCAGCTTCAGCCAGTAGTCGCAAATACGACACAGTAGTCGCAATTCCCATCTCGCAAATGCGAGAACCCCTTCGCTAATGCGAACATAATAGAGGTTGGGGTTCGCAATTGCGAACCCTGTTCTCAATTCCCATATCTGCAACCTGCAATTTTTATACTTAGCCGAAAAACAACCATTTTCACACTCGTTCAAAACCAAAACACTTTTGGGCGATTTTTCAAAGACAACTCTTCTTCCAAACTCATTTTCATGCATTGGGGTTGATTCATTTAGCATTTATTGATGTAATTAAGTAACTTGTGGCTAGATACGAGCGAATTGGTGGTGGAATCAAGGAGTAAAGCAATAATTGATACGTGAACTGTGTTCGTGGCATCGAGGTAAGTGTTTGGTCTAACCTTAGCTTGAGGGATTAGGAGTTGTGTCATATTTGCTACTTGTTTCTTGTTGAGTACGACGTATAGGCATGGTGACAAGTATCTATACGTTGGTGTCGAGCATGACCGTGAGTCTTAAACTATGATTTATTGTGTTCTTGAATAATACTGCGGATGCTTAAATTGATGATTCTCTGTATTGAGCAAGGATTATGATTGTTCTCATGGGAATTACTTATGATTAAGAATTGCTGTTAGCTGAGGCAGTTAGATGTTGGAACAAGTTTGGTTATAGTTGTTTCTCCCTTGCCGGAACATATTTACAAATACTGTTGATTCCCTTGCCGGGATAGTGTAGTTCTTTATTGATCCCTTGCCGGGACTCTTGTTATGATTGTTATTGATTGTATATGTGGATCGGGTTTCGCGTCGAAACACTGTTATATTTGGATCGGATTGCACATCGCAACAATATTATATGTGGATTGGGTTGCACGCCGCAACAATGTTATAAATGGATCGGGTTGCACGGCGTAACAATGATATAAATGGATCGGGTTGCACGCCGCAATGAGATAAATGGATTGGGTTGCACGCCGCAACAATAATATAATCGGATCGGGTTGCACGCCATAATAGTGATAAATAATATGGATCGGGTTGCACGCCGCAATAGTGTTGTTATGTATTGGGATCGGGTTGCGCGCCGCAACAATTAATGACACAAAGTGTTATAGATTGGTTACAAGTTCCTTGTTGCTTTGCTGTGAATTCTAAGTTGTCCTTATGCTTTTTCCTTGATTTACTGTTGATATTGATATACCCCTGCAGCATGTACCCCCTTCCCATCTTTACTTATTTGTTTCTGTTTTATATTCCGATGTATATTATATAACTGCACAGGTTTATTTGGTAGTCTGGTCCTAGCCTCATCACTATTTTGCCGAGGTTAGGCTAAGCACTTACCAGCACATGGGGTTGGTTGTGCTGATGCTACACTCTGCACTATGTGCAGATCCCGGAGCAGCTCTTGGACCATAGCATTTGGGTGGCTACCTTCAGTCCACGCGAAAATCCAAGGTAGACCTGCAGGCGTCTGCAGGCCCTGGCGTCTCCTCTGTCCTTTATTTCCTGTTTCATTTCTTTGATTCGGAAACAATGTATCTTTATTTTCAGGCTTTGTATTTAGCACTCTTAGATCGTCTGTAGTACTGTGACACCAGTTCTGGGTGATTAAGGCTTAAACAGTTGTATTAGATTCATATTTCAGATATTTTACTACATTTCTTCCGCTTAGTGAAATTTCCGCTGTTTTTCACATTATTGCTTTATAAATGCTAAAAGGGTATAAAATGGATAAAGGTAGTCTGTTAATAATTGGCTTGCCTAGCTCACATTAGTAGGCGCCATCACGACTCCTGAGGGTGGGAAATCCGGGTCGTGACATAGACCCTCGGTCTATCTCAGTCGTCAACCTCACAATCAGGCCTTCGGCCTCTCTCAGCCATCAACCACACCAGCCACTCGGACTATCAGTAAAACAGGGCGTTCAGCTCAAAATATCATTTATAGTATCAAAATTTAGTAAATAAGACTGAGTTAAGAAATCAATAAAACACAGCATGACTGAGTATAATTATTAAGTCAAAACAGTGAGGAACAGTAGTTAAAAAGCCACATAACGGTCCAAAACAGTTGTCACGAGGCCCAAATATGGCATTCCGCCCAAAACATAGCAATATTGTTTGAAACACAATGATATCAAACAGTTTTCAATCAAATACGTGACTTAACAGTCGTATGGGATGGACCAAGTCATAATCCCCAATAGTGCACAACTCCACGCTCGTCATCTAGTGTGTGCGTCACCTCAAAGTAGCACAACATTGTGAAATACGGGGTTTCATACTCTCATGACAATATTTACAATCATTACTTACCTCAATCCGGTCCAAACTCTAGCCCGCGATGCCTTTTCCCCTTGAATTGGCCTCCGATTGCTCCAAATCTAACCAAAATCAGATTCATACCATCAAAATATGCTAAGGGAATAAAGACCACTCGAAAATAACCAATTTACATCGAAAATCCCGAAATTGGCCAAATCCAACCCCCGGGCCCATGTCTCGGAATCTGATAAAAATTACATCAATAGAATCCTCATCCTCCCACAAGTCTATAAATACTAAGAACATCAAAATCGGACCTCAAATGGCCCCTCAAATACCCAATCCAACTCTCCAATTTTTCTTCCAATTTTCATTCCAAATTCCCAAATTAATTGATAAAAATTAAGACAAAAATCATGGTATTTAACCAAATTTAGGTGAAGAACACTTAACCCAATCACTCCTCTAAAAATCCCTTCCAAAATCATCTTCTCCCGAGCTCCATAGCTCCAAAAATGCAAAAATGGCCGAAATCCTCGAAATAGAGTACTTTATAAGGCTGCCCAGGCTTCCTCTTTCGCAAACGCGGGACGACCATCGCGTCCGCGATAAAGAAAAATATTGTCTCCCAAAATGCTCTACGCATTCGCGGCACAAGCCTCGTGAATGCGATACCTACTGGAGACATAACTACGCAAACACGACCACCAAAGCGCGAACGCGAAGGACTCAACATTAATACATCGTGAACGCGACACCCAAAGCGCGAACGCGAAGAACAGAATTCACCACCTCGAAAACACTTTTCGCGAACGCGAGTCCCTGACCGCGAACGTGATGAACAAAAATCTCTTCAACAAAAACCAGCAAAACTGCCAAGTCCAAAGTCCAAAAATTGATCTGTTTACCACCCGAAACTCACCCGAGGCCCTCAGGACCACAACCAAACATGCCAACATATCTCATATCGTCATTCAAACTTGTTCCAACCTTCGGAATGCTCAAAAGAACCTCAAAACATCAAATCATCATCGGATTCAAGCATAAGAATCCCAAAAACTTCCAAATTCCGAATTCGATCAAAAAGTCTATCAAACCTCGTCCGAATGACCTGAAATTTTGCACGCACATCGCAAATGATACAATGGACCTACTCCAACTTTCGTAATTCCATTCAAACCCCGATATCAAAATCTCACCTATCAACCGAAAAACGCCAAAATCCCAATTTTGCCAATTCAAGTCTAAACCTTCCGCGGACCTCTAAAATACATTCCGATCATGCTTCTAAGTCCGAAATCACCTAACAGAGCTATCCAAATCATAAAAATTCCAATCCGAGGTCATATACTAACAAGTCAAAACTTGGTCAAACCTTTCAAATTTTAAGCTTCAAACTGAGAACTATTCTTCCAAATTCATTCCGATTACCCTAAAAACCAAAACCGACAACTGACATAAGTCATAATACATCATACAAGGCTAGTCATGCCCGAGAACTGGTGAGCAAAGTGCAAAAGCTCAAAACGATAGGTCGGGTTGTTATAAAGAACAAATAAGTTCTCATTTTACGATTTACGAACTAATCTAATGTGTTTAGATTAAAGTATTCCTTCATTGGTGTCTGTCTTGCCCCCTTTTTCTAAAGGCAAAATCGGGTTCATGACATTTGGGAGGACAACTCGTTCCCTCTTGGGAATTGGGTTTTTGGGTTGAAGAGTCGCCACCTAATAATTAAAGTGCATTAGGACACTAAAGAAGAGTTCGAGTTGGAAAATCAGAGTTCGGGTAAGGTCTAGAAATTATCTCGAGGGGAAGGTATTAGGCACCCCCCAATATCCACTAGTGTGGTTCCCGTCCATGTTACAATTCTGACTTTAACTAACAAGTAAGCAAATAAAAGTCTCAAATAGAAGGGGATTTACACATAATGTTGCAAGTGAATTAAAAGTTTGAAGAAAGATAAAGAAAACCGAAATCTTAAGCAAATAGTCTGGACAGTTAAAAAAAAAGTGATAACAAGTAAAGGGGAAAAGGTCCTATGTTTACAAACAATATGGATCACATCAATGCAATACCCGACAATCACTCCTCAGAAGAGGGGTCGCACGTGGTATTAGCGCACCGGTCATCATGTCCATATCTACCCTTTCCCACCCCGTTAAGGTATTAAACATGGAATAGTGTCATTACTTACTACATGTTATTATCCGTCCCGATCCTATCAGTCCCGAAGGCATTTGGGACTACTAGTCCTAAAGGGAGGGAGGTTGGTTTTTTTCCAGAGTTTTAAAAAGACAAAATTCTAATGCGACAAACAGAACACATAAACAAGTAGAGGGAAACAAATAGCAGTTTAAGGGCTCAAACATGCCTCCTCACTTAAAAGAGAAAATTATTTAGCATGACTTCAAATACTGGTTATAGTCTGAATTAAATTTAAAAGCGTTAGGACAGGCTGATTTATCACATATTTCTCAAATGAGGAGTCCGAATTAGCCTTGTCTGGTTGTAGTTATCAAAACTGACACAGTTAATTAATGACCTAATGGTTTGCCTAAGTGAGACCTATAGGCATGATATCTAACAGAGCACACTGATTCTAAATAAAGGATTGCTGGTTCGATAAACAAAAGATCTGCAGATTTTAAACGACCTTATGACTGATTTTAGACTCATAGACGAAATAGACGAAGTTGATTCAATTGATTACTTCTATAGGCAAGTTATCTAAGCGTTATTGGTTTAAATGATTTCATAGATACAAGAGTCCTATAGGCATGGTATCTAGAATGAAGTTGATTATTATTAAACCTATGATTGTTTGCCTAATGATATGCAGAAGTGCAGAAAACTATGATCATAATTTTCTATATGCAGAAATGCAGATCTTAGAGACAGGATTTCTATATGCAGAAAAACTTATAGGCATGGTTTCTAAGATGAGAATGCAGAAAAAAACTTATAGGCATGGTTTCTAAGATGAGAATGCAGAAATCAGAAAATCTTATAGGCATGAGTTCTAAGATGAGAATGCAGAAATCAAAAAAATCCTATAGGCAAGTTTTCTACCCTTTGCATACATTCATCCCCATCCCCTTTCACTAGCCAACCCCAATAGTTATTACAAATTATTACAGACCCGAATGAATCAGAAAAAAAGTAAAATTACATCACAAATTTCAGCTACAACCAAACAGCCTAATTCAGACTCAAAGTCCAACAATATGAGATAAACCAACTTCCAGGATCTAATTTCCAAAAGCCTTTCTCATATTTGGGATATGTCAAAGTTTCCAAGAGTCTCAAAGGGACCCCGGGCAGTGCTTACACCCCAAACACATTGCAGAATTGAGATCATAGTACAGTGTGGAAGGGCCGACCCTCTGATGTCCAAGTTCAGAGGGAACTCAAGGTCCCAAAGCAAGGATCATAAGAGGGGGGCAGAACTTAAGAGTCTAAGAATAAGTGTAAGTGCATAGGGGAATTAGGGGAAAGCCATGGAAGGCTGGTGGTCATGCTCAGCAATTTGGAATGCTGACACACCCCCGACCAGCCTGTTAGACAAATCTTAAGAGTTAGGATCCATTGTGGACCAGGTTATGACCTGAGCAGCAATTTGAATACTGCCAGGCCATGAGCCTTAACTCAAACTCATAGAAGGGAACATGGGGTAGGGATTCACAATAGAAACAGGTGCAGGGAAAGAACATACTTAGCACAAATCATTGAACATGAGCAGTAAAGTAAACAGGATTGCAGAAAACTGTAAATAAGCATATAAAGGTAAGGCAGAAACGTTAAATCAGAACATACCAGTTTCAGGGGAAAACAAGTAAAAACAGTAGTCCGAGAAAAAGCCAAGTTGAAAGCCAAGCAATTCCAAAAGATCTCAAGCAAAAGTAGAGTGTTGAAAGAGTATTGAATTCAAAGCAATATTGCAAGTGTGCAAGTATTGAATTGGAGTTAAGGATTGGTAGTGTGTAGGTCATGTGATCTGAAGGTGTAAGGTGTCTTAAAAGTGCAGAAGGGCAGTCCCTTTTATAGTGTAGAAAGAAAGTAAGAAAGGCAAGAAAATATCATTGAAATCAACCTCCCTTTGGTTAAGAGATTCTGATTTCAACGGGTAAAAATTAGTTAAGGAAAGAAGTTTTAATTAAAACCTTTTCAAAGCAGCACAAAAGGGGTAAGTACATAGAAGTTATTTAAGGAAAACAATCAATGGCATACGGTTTGTGCCAAATATGGCAAGGGAATCAATCAAACAGCCATGAATCCAAAATTACAAGTTCAATTTGAATGAACCAAGTCAAGAAAGGTAAAAGAGGTTCAATCGAAGAAAACTCAGTGACAATTCATCAGCCTTATTAAAGGGATTTCAGAATCAATCACTTAATTGGTGAAAACTTTTGAAAGAGGAATTTCTCATATATAAAGCACACAGATCAAGCAAAAGGAATCGTCAGGTTTCTTAGAAAAAGAGTCTAATATTGAAATTCTTAGAGCCACAAGCAAAAGGGATTCGAGTTCAGTTACAGACTCATAGTGAGTCTGAAAGCCTAGGGTCCTAAAGTGGAACCCTAATACCACTTGCCAAAGAAACCCCCCAAATCATAGGGTTTCAAATTGAGTCAGACAATGGAGATGAGAAGGCAGGCCACTTGAGAGGGGATCAGAAGTCTTTTCCAAAGACTTATGAGAGACAAACACACACGATAGAAATAACACTAATGCAAAGTCATGAGAACATGCTCGAGAAAACTTGGAGTTTAAACAAGTTCAGAAGAAAGAGATGATACGAGCTTTAAACAAAAGTAGATGAAATATGCTTAGCAGGAACACAAACAGAACTCAGTAAAGTGAACAAAATCAAAGAACTCAACCATAAACACATATAGCAAAGAATAAGGATTAACACCACGGATTAACATGAGAGCATAAGAGTGACGACAAAAAAATAGAAGAGTTTCGCATAATAGAAAAGAAACAAGAGAGCAAACTCATGCATAGTAGAAAAGAAAACATATGAGCCTAACATAGATAAACACACATAAAGAAAGAACGGAAAGAATTAGAAATATATTTGAAGAAACTTTTTCAGAAACCCTAAAATCGAAATTGAACGATTTTAAAAAGGAAGTTTGGGGAAAACCTTTAAAATGTCAAATAAAGCCCAGACATATCACAGATCTAAGAAAATAGGCGGGTACAGAACCTCAGATGGCTTGGAGTTGCAGAGAAAACCCTAGCAATGAGAAAGTTCTTGAGGAAAGTCAGATCCTGAGTTGAAAAGACTCATATTGCTTGAACATGCCGAAATAATGGCCGGAGAAGCCATAGATCTACCGATCTGAGAAGGATCTGAAGAAGGCCATTGAAGTCAGGCTTCAAACCTTGAATATCTTAGGTTTGATGGTTAAAAAGGATAAGTATAGACCGTCCATGGCCGGAGATGCCATGGATTCGGGTGGAAACATGGTGAGATAAGGTGGGAAACGATTAGGGTTCGGAGAGGTTCGAGAGAGTTTGAGAGATGAAGAGGGTTCAAAGGCGGCATCTTAGGGGAAATGAACTAGGTTAAGGGTGGTTTGGGAACTAAAAAGGAAAAGGGAGTTTATGGCCGTTGATCAAAATGATCAACGGCCTGGATCAAAAGGGAGCCGGGTGAGTTTTAAATCGGGTCAGGGGTCGGGTAATTTGGGGATTGGGCTGGTTTAATTTGGGGGTGGAATTGGGTCAAATTGAGGGCCAAAATTAAAAGGTGAAAGGGCTGTCATTGAAATAGAAATGGGCTAAGTGTTAAATAGTCTATTTTCCCTTTTTATTTTACAAAAATAGTAATAATAATTTTAAAAGTAAATTAAAAATACTGAGCCAACAAATACTATATAAATATTAATTTAAAAATACTGGAAATAATTTTATAATTATAAAATGCTACTAATCGTGAGATATGCTATAATTGCAATTACATGCAATTTAGCTTAAAAATACCAAATAGATTTGTAAAAAATATACAAAAATCACCTTAATTATATTTTGGTGTAAATATAAGAATACAATAAGTTATTCACCAAGATGATAATCTTGGGAATAATTATTGGATTTTGTACAGCTAAAAATAGACAATAAATTGATTTTAAAATCTTAAAAATTAGGAAAAAATACCAAAACTCTTGGGCACGCTTATATATATATGTAAATGCTATTTTGAAAGTATTTTGTATACAAAAATACATAGGAAAAAATTGGGTATCAACAGCTGCCCTTCTTTACCTAGGAAGGATGAAAGAATTGTCGGGTAAAGATATGATGGCCAATTTTGACCGAATGAAATGATTTTGAAGAGTTTTGATCGAGCTCTGGTTTCTGAGATGCTTACATATCCCTGGTATTACAGGAATCAGGCCATATGTAGTTCGGGATCCATCGGCGGAGTATGCCAATGGAGATTTTCGAAAAGAGGACGCGATGTTCAGGTTGAGAAAGGATGGTTAGAGTCTGATAGGCTGCGGGAACTGGAGCGGGATTGCTCCTTCTGAGACGGTCGTTGCTAGCCGGTGTACCTGCGAATAAACAATACCAGCATATATATATATATATTGTGCATAAATTTAAATGTGATGCAAGTTCCCGTTGGACCGTGAATGCTGTCTTTGGACGGTTAGGATGATGTCATCGGACCATGATGTCTTGGGCCATGAAGTGTACGATAAAGGATTCGCAGGCTATAAAATGATGTTCTCGGGCTATGAGGATGATGTCTCTGATCCATGATGCCTTTGAATAATGATATGCAAAAGATAAAATGGGGTCCTCAGGCCATGGCATGGCGTTCTCGAGCTATGAAAATGGTGCCTCCGAACAATGACGCTTTTGGACAATTTGGCGATCTTTAAGCCCATGAAAATGCAGAAGGTGGTGATCTTTCAGCCGATGTAATACATAAATAAAGGGTGGCAGTATTTCAGCCATGCAAGAGAAATAAGATGGCGGTATTTCAGTCATGCAAGAGAAATAGAGTGGCGGTATTTCAGCCATGCAAGAGAAATAAGGTGGCGGTATTTCAGCCATGTAGATGGAGGTAGAGCTTAACCTCGGAAGGCAGAAAGGTAGCCTTATGCAATGCAGGAGATGCAGATGGAGGTAGAGCTTAACCTCAGAAGGCAGAAATGTAGCCTTATGCAATATAGAAAATGCGGATGGAGACGGAGCTTAGTCTCGGAAGGCAAAAAGGTAGCCTTATGCAATGTAGAAGATGCAGATGGAGGTAGAGCTTAACCTCGGAAGGCGTAAAGGTAGCCCTATGTAATGTAGAGAAATGCAGATGGAGGTAGAGCTTAACCTCGGAAGGCAGAAAGGTAGCCTTATGCAATGCAGAAAATGCAGATAGAGACAGAGCTTAGTCTCGGAAGGCAGAAAGGTAGCCTTATGCAATGCAGAAAATGCAGATGGAGACAGAGCTTAGTCTTGGAAGGCAAAAAGGTAGCCTTATGCAATGCAGAGAAATGCAGAAAATAAAAGGCGAATAGTAATGAAATCTCTTAGCTGATAGATGATAGCTGATAACTGATTGCTATATTGTGGCTGATGTGGATGTCGTGTACGGATAGAAACTGTAAATAGGTGATGATTCTGAGAGTTGTATTACCGGGAAGTATGAGTGTATAGATATATTTGACGATTTTACGACTTGAGTGCCTGCATCCAAAGAAAAATCGTGAGTTTTGTAAAAAGGGGGGAAGGTTAGTTCGTTTCCCCATGAGCTTCGCTTGTTCTGCTTGTCATTGTGTATCATTGAGGTAGCGTTGCTAAACAAAGAAATTTTGATACTAGACATACATGATTTAGAAAAAATGTAACATAAATACATAATTTAAAATAGTTTTCTTTAGATGAACCGACGAATGCGACGCGGTTCAAGACATTGCAACCTCTCTCGCTCCGGAATTTTGAGGGTCCTCCTTAAAATTCTGCCCCATTTTACTGGGCTGGTGCTTCTGACGGATGCGTGCGATAAATGGCTGAAATCATCTTCGGAATTTTGAGGGTCCTCCTCAAAATTCTGCCCCAATTTCCAATAGTGGGGGAAATGAAAATTTTATTGAATTGTGACCGAACCCATAGGGATGCCTACGTATCCTCTCTTAAATGGGAATCAGTTTAGGCATAGTTCAAATACATTATACAAGAAATCATAAGAGTTACACATAGTATCGCTTCACTACATCTGAATTGATCAGCTTCGGCCAAACTTCACCGTCCATTTCTGCAAGTATGAGGTCTCCTCCGGTTAGAACCCGATGAACCATTTATGGACCCTGCCAGTTGGGAGAGAACTTCCCTTTGGCTTCATCTTGATGCGGGAAAATCTTCTTTAACACCAGCTGCCCCGGTGTAAACTGTCTCGGCTTGACTCTTTTGTTGAAGGATCTGGACATTCTGTTCTGATAAAGTTGACCATGGCAAACTGCATTCATTCTTTTCCCATCTATAAGAGCTAACTGCTCGTAGCGACTCCTTACCCATTCTGCATCGTCAAGTTCTGCTTCCTGTATGATTCTCAAAGAGGGAATTTCTACCTCGGTGGGAATGACTGCTTCTGTACCATAAACCAACATATAGGGAGTTGCCCCGGTTGATGTACGAACTGTGGTGTGGTATCCCAATAAAGCAAATGATAACTTCTCATGCCACTGCTTATGTTTCTCTATCATCTTCCTTAGTATCTTCTTGATATTCTTATTGGCGGCTTCTACAGCTCCATTCATCTGAGGTCTGTAAGCCGTAGAATTCTTGTGTTTGATCTTGAATATTTCACACAGGGCTTTCATCAGGTCGCCATTGAGATTGGAACCATTATCAGTGATGATTGATTCCGGAATTCGGAACCGACAAACAATATGGTCGCGGACAAAATCTGCTACCACTTTCTTAGTCACTGCTTTGTACGATGTTGTTTCAACCCATTTGGTGCAATAATCAATTTCCACTAGAATGAACCTATGCCCGTTTGATGCGGCAATCTCGATAGGTCCGATAACATCCATTCCCCAAACGGCGAACGGCCATGGCGAGCTTGTTGCAGTAAGCTCGTTTGGAGGAACCTTTATCACGTCTGCATGTATCTGACAGCGATGGCATTATCGGACATACTGGATGCAGTCCGTTTCCATAGTCATCCAAAAATAACAAGCTTGGAGTATTTTCTTGGCTAAGACAAAGCCATTCATATGTGGTCTGCAGGTCCCCGCATGAATTTCCTCCAATAATCTAGATGCTTCCTTTGCGTCGACACACCTTAGTAATCCCAAATCAGGAGTCCTCCTATACAGGATTCCTCCACTACGAAAGAAGTTGTTAGATAGTCTCCGAAGTGTGCGCTTTTGAGTAGGATTTGCGAGTTCTGGATATTCACCCTTCGTCAAATATTCCTTGATATCATGAAACCAAGGTTTTCCGTCTGCTTCTTCTTCTACATGAGCATAGTAAGCTAGCTGATCATAGATCTATACCGGAATAGGATCAATGAAGTTCTTGTCTGGGTGCTGTATCATTGACGATAGGGTAGCCAATGAATCGGCAAACTCATTCTGAACTCTGGGAACATGTTAGAACTCTGTCTTTGTGAACCTCTTCCTCAACTCCTGTACATGATACATATAAGGGAGTATCTTGGAGTTCTTGGTTGCACATTCTTCTCGGACCTGATGTATAAGCAGGTCTGAATCTCTAATCACTAGTAATTCCTAAATGTTCATGTCAATGGACAGCTTGAGCCCTAAGATGCAAGCTTCGTACTCGGCCATGTTGTTAGTGCACGGGAACCTGAGCTTGGCAGATACCGGATAATGCTGACCGGTTTCTAATACTAGGATTGCTCCTATGCCAACTCCTTTGAAATTTGCTGCTCCGTCGAAAAACATTCTCCAACCATCATAGGATTCTGCAATATCTTCCCCTATGAAAGATACCTCTTCATCAGGAAAATATGTCTTTAGAGGATCGTATTCTCCATCCATGGGATTTTCAGCAAGATGATCTGCCAGTGTTTGTCCTTTGATTGCCTTCTGAGTCACGTAAACAATATTGAATTCACTCAGCAGGATTTGCCACTTGGCTAGCTTGCTAGTGTGCATGGGCTTCTGAAAGATGTACTTCAAAGGATCCATTCTTGATATGAGATAAGTAGTATAGACACAGAAATAGTGCCTCAACTTCTGAGCTACCCAAGTCAGAGCACAATAGGTGCGTTCCAATAGAGAATACCGGGTCTCGTACGGGGTGAACTTCTTGCTGAGATAATAGATGGCCTGCTCCTTTCTTCCTATTTCATCATGCTGCCCCAGAACACAACCGAAAGCTCCATCCAATACTGCAAGGTAGAGTAATAGAGGTCTACCCGGCTCGAGCGGGACCAAAACTGGCAGCGTTGACAGGTATTCCTTAATTCTATCAAAGGATTTTTGACAATCATCAGTCCATTTGGTAGCGGCGTCTTTCTTCAACATCTTAAAGATTGGCTTACAAATGACAGTGGATTGAGCTATGAATTGTCTGATGTAGTTAAGTCTTCCCAGGAAACTCATAACCTCTTTCTTGTTCTTCGGTGGTGGCAATTCTTGGATGGCTTTGACCTTTAACGGATCCAATTCTATTCCTCGGCGCTCACAATGAACCCAAGTAGTTTTCCAGCAGGAACCCCGAATGCATACTTGGCGGGATTCAGCTTCAAGTTGTACCTTCTTAGTCTGTTGAAGAACTTCCTCAGATCTTCCATGTGGTCAGTGGTTCTCTTGGATTTGATGACGAAGTCGTCTACATACACCTCGATCTCTTTATGTATCATGTCATGGAAAATAGTAGTCATGGTCCTCATGTAGGTGGCCCCAACATTCTTTAATCCAAACGGCATCATCTTGTAACA
Organism: Nicotiana sylvestris; assembly: GCF_000393655.2. Lineage (NCBI taxonomy): Eukaryota > Viridiplantae > Streptophyta > Magnoliopsida > Solanales > Solanaceae > Nicotiana > Nicotiana sylvestris. The sequence goes on from NC_091062.1 coordinate 73,331,799, forward strand.
ACACATCCCCCACGGCGTAATGAAAGCCATTTTCTCCGTGTCTTCCTCATCCATCCATATCTAATGATACCCAGCAAAACAATCAACGAACGACTGCAGTTCATGCTTGGCGCAGTTGTCAATTAGAATGTGTATGTTCGGAAAAGGGTAGTCGTCTTTCGGACTGGCTCGGTTGAGATCCCGGTAGTCTACACAGACTCTAACCTTCTCGTCCTTATTCAACACTGGCAAAATATTGGCTAATCATGTTGGATACTCTACTACCTTGAGAACCTTGGATTTGACTTGCTTGGTGACTTCTTCCTTGATTTTCAAACTCATGTCGGGTTTGAACTTCCTGAGCTTTTGTTTTACTGGTGGACATGTCGGATCAGTTGGTAGTTTGTGAGCTACAATAGATGTATTGAGACCAGTCATGTCATCATAAGACTAGGAGAATATGTCCTCATATTCCCTTAGAAATTCTGTGTACTCTTTCTTTTCTGATGGTGACAGATGAACACTGATGCACGTTTCTTTGACATTTTCTGTATCTCCCAGGTTGACAATCTCAGTTTCGTCCAGGTTAGACTTAGGACTGTTCTCAAAATCCTCAACCTCTTCTGGTATATCATCTTCTTCTGAGTCTATATTCATTTGTTGCATTGTCTCGTTGCATGTCACGATCGTCGGTTCATCAAGATAAGTAATAGTAATGTTGTGTAAATAAAGTAAACAATAAAAAGTAATAAGAGCAAGATTTATGAGAAACTAAAATGTTTTGATAAATTTCATAATTGTTTTGAACATTGGAGCTCTTATTTCAAAATGCGGAAAGAAAGTCAACTAGCGAAAAATAAAGATAATGCATGGTGCTTTGTTCAGCCTTGCTACCCCGAAGCTTTCTAGGCCCTGGTGGTTCTGATGGACCAATTATTGAGGCGTGCTCCTCAGCTCACAACTTGTATAGATGGGCCTTCCTCCCCCTCCTCCTTGAAAATGACACAACAGTCCATATTGTCATCTTCCAAAAACAAATTCCTCATCACCGCCAGTGCTTCCTCTTCTTCCGACCCATATATAACATCGGTTGGCTGGAAGGTCTGCTCTAAGTGAGGTATCGGATGCTCCAGCGGGTAGTAGGGACTACGCCATGGTGGCGACCAGTGGTTGAACTCCTCCCAAGTGTATTCATATCCCAAACCGAAAGTGGTACCGTGTTTTTTCAACTTGATAGGCTTAGCGATTCCTTGGAGATTCTTGCCAAGTCCCTTGCCAGGTTCGTATCCACACCAATTCAGTATACTTTCAATTTTTTTATCCCACCATTTATCCTTGTCCACGACGTTGACTCGCTCAATGTGATGGTAGGTTTCTCTGCCTATCTTCCTTCTTCCTCCGATTGCTGGGATGGTCTGGCGACTGTATATGGGATTGCTACCGTCGTCGTGAATAATTATCTCTTGGTGATTCCACTCAAATTTTACTTCTTGATGTAGGTTTATGCTACAGCTCCAGCGGCATGAATCCATGGCCGTCCCAACAGCAAGTTGTAAGATGCCGGTACGTCTATTACTTGAAAGTCAACGTCGAACTAGGTAGGCCCCATCTATAAACACAAGCTAATCTCCCAATTAGTGGACCTTTGGGAATCGTCGAAGGCTTTGACATTGATGGCCCCGTCCTTGATCTCACGCAGGCTCTTTCCCAATGTTCTGAGAGTCACCAATGGACAAATATTGAGGCTGGACCCTCTATCGATCAGGATTCTGGTGATGAAATAAACTTCCACTGCACAGTGATGTGCAATGCCTTGTTGTGGCTTAGCCTTTCAGGTGGCAGCTCATCTTCATGGAAAGTGATTTTATGACTCTCCAATACTTGCCCTACCATGTTTGCCATTTCTCCTCCAGTTATGTTGCTGGGCACATATGCCTCGTTCAGCACCTTCAATAAGGCATTCTTATGTGCGTAAGAGCTTTGTAGCAGAACCAAGATAGAGATCGGGGCTGGCGTTTTGTTCAACTGATCAATTACCGAATACTATTTGGCTTGTATCTTCCTCCAGAGATTGTCAGCCCCAGTTTCAGTGATGGTTGGTCGTCCAGAGGCCTGCTACTGGACTCAGCTAGATGTTCTGGAGTATAAACCCTACCGGTTCTTATCATACCCTGTGCTGCAATTGCTTTTCCAAATTTGGTTTTCCTTTTCCTTCTCGCCTCGGCGGTGTAATCCCATGGTATGGCCTTTGGGTGGAACGGTGTTACGGCTGTGATGGCCACCGGAATGGGCATCCTTGCTTTGGGAGGTAATACAACAAACTCAAATGGTACAGGTGCCTTTGGGGACCCAAACTCGACCTCAATAGGCCCTGGCGTCTTTGCAGAAGAAGGTGCTTCGAACTCAAGTGGTATGGACATGTTCACTTCGGCGTCTCCAGAAGGTTGCATCTGGACCACAATCGGGTTAAGGGTGACTGTTGGTTTCTTTGGCTCGTCACCTTTAGCGATCAGTCCAATTGACCCTTTGGGGTCCCAATCGTCTTCTATCTCAATCATGTGAACATCTCCACCCTTGTGGTCTGGTAGAGGGTTGTTACGGACATTCGAAGTAGGCTCCTTTTCCACAATGATCTTGTTGTCAATTAAAGCTTGAATGTTATCCTTCAGAGAGCGGCACTCATTAATGGTAGCCCCTTCATGCCGGAATGGTATGCACAAGTTTTGTTTGGGTTGACCCATTAGGAGGGGTTTTCGGGGTTTATGGCAGGGATGGGGTGACGTAACCAGCAACTTTGAGCCTTTCATACAACTGGTCGATAGGTTCGGCAATGGCGGTATACTATTTGGAGGGTCTGTGGTCGAAGTTTGGTCGGGGTTTAAGGAAATTTTGGCAAGGGGGAGGTGATTGATAGTGGCCTTGTTGGGTGTTGTAGGCTTGGTAGACAGGTGCGGCTTGAGAGTATCTAGGCGAAGTGGGATGATATGTGGGAGGTGGAGATGATTGGCAAGTAGGCAGTGGATCTTGGTAAGAGGGCAAGGGTGCTTGGTAATTTGGGGTAGGCTGATATGTGAGTGGAGGTAATGGGTAGGTTTGGTATTTAATTGGGGACTTTGTTCTTTGTGCAACCATCACAGCACTCACATCCCTTTTCTTGGACGTGCCACCAGACTGTAGAGCCTTGTTGGTGGCCTATAATGCTTCAAAGTTTGTGACCATACCACTTTTGAAACCTTCCTCGATCCTTTCCCCTAGCTTAATAATGTCGGAAAATTTCTAGCCTTTGATCAACATCAACCTCTCATAATATTGTAGGTCTTGAGCCCGGACAAAAAACCTATTCATTTGTTCTTCTTCTAAAGTCGTCCTGACCTTGACAGCTTCTGATCTCTAACGAGTAGCATACTCGTGGAATGTCTCCGTAGGTTTCTTCTTTAAGTTCTGTATGTAGAACACATCTGGCGCATTCTCCATGTTGAATCTGAATCTGTCCATGAAATCGGACGCCATACTTACCCAATTCGACCACTTCTTCGGGTCTTGGATAATGTACCAAGATAGAGCATCCCCTTTCAGGCTTCTCATAAAGAGCTTCATGCGAATCCTTTCATCCTTCCTTACTCCGACCAGCTTGTCATAGTAGGTCCTCAAATGGACTCTGGGATCCCCTGTGCCATCAAACATCTCGAACTTGGGAGGTTTGTACCCCTCGGGCAGTTCGACATCTGGCTGAATGCAATGGTCTTCGTAATTCAATCCCTCGACCCCCTTGCTTCCTTCAACACCCTGAACTCTGCTAGTCAGCTTCTTGAGTTCTGCAGCCAGATTCTTGATAATAGAGTCTTTGTCATCAGACTCAGGTGTGCTTGAAATAGGTTGAGTATAGTGCAGTATGGTTTCCATATAGATGGGGGTGTTGTGGAGATGATTATTTATGAAGTTTAGTGGTTCAGGGATGAGCAGTGGGGTGTTGTTTGAATTGTGGCATGTGTTGCAGTGGTGATGGGAACGGGTTGGTTTTGTGGTTTCGGGATACTTTGTGGAGGTGTGTGGTTTTGAGTGTTGGGAAAGTTGACATCTGGGGTGGTGAGGGAAAACGACAAGCTTGCCAAGTTTCGAACTTGGTCCAGTTCTTCCTGAAATTTCAACAACTTTTGCTCGAGCTGGGAGGCACTTTCCTTTGAAACCTAAATACCTTGAGGAACCTCTACCCTTTCAACTGAGTTCTCCTTTCTGATAATCTTCCATTTTTCCCTTGTTTTTGTTTCTTATAGGACTCGAAGGAGGAGGAGGAGGAGGGCTCTTAGATCTTGTGGAGTATGATGACGATGCCAGAGTGCACGAACTAACCTTTAGGGAGGGGAATAAAACAAAACAAAAAAATAAAAACAAAGGTAGCAAGTTAGTGCGGGTTGTAAGAAAAAGAAGTTGCGATATTTAAACACATAGTGTGAGAATATAATTCGTGTCCTAATTTGGGAGCCTCATTGTGCCCGAGGTAGGCCTAACGACAAGTTGATTTGGAGAACTTATAATGCTAAATGCCTCACTTTATTTATAAAATAAGACGAATCCCAAAACAACACTAAAAATAGCAGAAAATAAAATGTCACTAATGGTCATTGGCCTTATTACATTTAAATGATAAGATCCTAACTACTTGGTCCCAGAAGGACCTTCCCCAGACTCGGCCTCTTTAGCTCCATTGAATAGCTTCACCAGCTCACACAATTCCAGCAGCAAGTAGGCTCTAGCCAGGTGTCCTCCTTTGTTTCCCTCAGCATTCTGGCGATTTTCGATCCTCTGGATGAACTTCCTTTCTAGCTCCACTAAACCTCATTTCAGGTATCCTAATCGCTTGTTGGCACTGACAACCATGTCTTTACACTCTTCAATTAGTTTTTGGTGGGCTTCTTAAATCTCACGGTGCTCACTTCCATATTCCCGAATCCTCTTGCGTAGTTGGTTGTATTTGACCTGTGCTTCAGCCCTTTCATCGATGATTTTGTGACATCGAACAAACCCGGGTTGGCCCAGACCATTGTGATTATCCTCCAGCCAGCCTGAATAGTATAGGGTGCAGCCAGCATGGTATCTGTCTGGTTCGATAGTATCTCTTCCCATGATGATCTTGCAATGCCACATATGCTGAGCTTGGCACTTATAAGGACTATCATCAGCTTGGAAGTCAGCCCGGAAGTGACTCATCTTGTCGACCCTTGGCATAACCTGCTTCCTACCAGCTTGTCTCATAACTCAGAAAGGGACATAAGGGTAGGTTCCTCTCAAGCCAATCAGTATCTGAAATGGAGCGTCCCTGGATCGGGTGATGAACTCTTCAGTAGGGAACCATTCGAACATCCATTGAACTTGGTCCTCTTTCAGATTTCCGAACAACTCTACCCACCCTTTAGCATCTTCTGGTTGGGCAAACATGTTAGGCATATAGTTCATTCGCCTTGGTTGATGGAAGGCGATAGGATCATCCCAGTCTCTGCGCAGGATCTCTTGCCGATATTCACCCTTTTGGAGGTGCTCCATGAGCCAAAGTTGGAGCAGTAAGTTACAACCCTCAAAGTGTTTGGCCCCTCGTTGACAGTTTTCCAAGGCTCGGTATATCTCCGCAACGATCATAGGTACTATGCTAAAAGGCTGCCCGCCAATTCCTTCCATCAAAGTCTTAGTGACCATGGCCAGTCTGGTATGGATCCTAGCCTTCTTCATAGGAAATACTATCATCCCCAAAAAGCAGAACATAAAGACGAAGACGAAGACTCTTCTGTGGATATGCCCTAATGATGTGAGGGTGAATTTATCTGGGTAAGTGCGGTAGGACTTGCTATGGTCGTACCTCTCGTACAGATAGTCGAAAGGAATGTAGGAATCCTTTAAGCAGGTCAAGTGTATGTTCTTTTTTAGTCCCATCATTTTGAGAAAGCCCCTACCCTTGCGATTTTCCGGCATAAGTAAACCCAGAGTCTCCCATGGAGTACCAGCTAATCCTCCTATTTCTTTGAGCAGAGGTGTCATTTCAAGGTCCCCAAAGCGGAACACCGATCTATCGCCATCCCAGAATAGAGTTGCAGCCTCTATGATTTTGTTGTCGAATTGGATCTCCAAAAGAGAAGGCAAATTTCCCAAATATTTGCGGACGAGGGTCTGATCACTGGAGTGAAGGTATTCCCACCAACTTAGCAACCTAGGGTGAATGTTGGTTACCATGCCGAATCTGGGGACTTCGTGCCTCATTTTCTGCAAAATAAAATGTTAGACCCTTACCCCTGCCAGACTCGACTATTTAAATATCAATAATTGGCATAAGCAGCATTTAGTTCTCCAAATAAATGTACAGACGTGATAATGTCTATTTGGGTTCCAAGGGAATCCAGTGGACTTTGGACAAGGCTATCTTAAAGAGTCATTATGCGGACAGCATAACTGACTCGGCTAGGTTTGACAGTGATGCATGCACAATTGAACTGAGTAAGGTTTCTATGGGGTATTAGACCGGTACCCTTGAGCGGACAACTCAAGAGGGAAAGGCACAGAGCCGTCGACTGCACCGCTGATCGACTAGTTTTACCACAAATACGCCTTTGCCAAATTTAGGGGTCATAATATTGGGCGCAACCACTCATTATAAACATTGCTATGGTATTTTGTTTGGCACGAGTAGAATATGATGTTGAATATGCAATTACAAGAATGAAACAAGTTGTCATGTATTTGCACATTCATAAAGTAATGATTACAATAATTGCTCATAATTACAATAGTATTGAAGTAAAGCAGTAAAAGAAAGCATTAAAGAAAAGAAACAAAGAGCCAAGTCAGTTTCATAGCAGAAAAGAGGTAAAGACATTACATAAAGGTAATAAAGAAGCAGTGAAGTCACAAGTAATATGAGATGGTAAAAGCCTAAAGAAGTCCCTAGCAGAGTCGCCATGTTGTCGCGCCCCCTTTTTCTATGGCGAAATCGGGTTCATGACATTTGGGAGGACAACTCGTTCCCTCTGGGAATTGGATTTTTTGGGTTGAATAGTCGCCACCTAATGATTAAAGTGCATTAGGACACTAAAGAAGAGTTTGAGTTGGAAAATCAGAGTTCGGGTAAGGGCTAGAAATTACCTCGAGGGGAAGGTGTTAGGCACCCCCAAGATCCACTAGTGTGGTTCCCGGCCATGTTACAATTGTGACTTTAACTAACAAGTAAGCAAATAAAGGTCTCAAATAGAAGGGGATTTACACATAATGTTGCAAGTGAATTAAAAGTTTGAAGAAAGATAAAGAAATCCGAAATCTTAAGCAAATAGTCTGGACAGTTAAAAAAAGTAATAACAAGTAAAGGGGAAGGGGTCCTAGGTTTACAAACAATATGGATCACATCAATGCAATACCCGGCAATCACTCCTCAGAAGAGGGGTCACACATGGTATTAGCGCACCGGTCATCATGTCCATATCTACCATTTCCCACCCCGTTAAGGTATTAAATGCGGTATAGTGTCATTACTTACTGCATGATATTATCTATCCCGATCCTATCAGTTCCAAAGGCATTTGGGACTACTAGTCCTAAAGGGAGGGAGGTTGGTTTTTTTCCAGAGTTTTAAAAGGACAAAATTCTAATGCGGCAAACAGAACACATAAACAAGTAGGGGGAAACAAATAGAAGTTTAAGGGCTCAAACAGGCCTCCTCACTTAAAGGAGCAAATTATTTAGCATGACTTCAAATACTGGTTATAGTCTGAATTAAATTTAAAAGCGTTAGGACAGGCTAATTTATCACATATTTCTCAGATGTGGAGTCCGAATTAGCCTTGTCTGGTTGTAGTTATCAAAACTGACACAGTTAATTAATGACCTAATGGTTTGCCTAAGTAAGACCTATAGGCATGATATCTAACAGAGCGTACTGATTCTAAAGAGAGGATTACTGGTTCGATAAACAAAAGATCTGCAGATTTTAAATGACCTTATGACTGATTTTAGACTCATAGACGAAATAGACGCAGCTGATTCAATTGATTACTCCTATAGGCAAGTTATCTAAGCGTTATTGGTTTTAAATGATTACATAGATGCAAGAGTCCTATAGGCATGGTATCTAGAATGAAGTTGATTATTATTAAACCTATGATTGTTTACCTAATGACATGCAGAAGTGCAGAAAACTATGATCATAATTTTCTATATGTAGAAATGCAGATCTTAGAGACAGGATTTCTATATGCAGAAAAACTTATAGGCATGGTTTTTAAGATGAGAATGCAGAAATGCAGAAAAAAACTTATAGGCATGGTTTCTAAGATGAGAATGCAGAAGTGCAGAAAACACTTATAGGCATGGTTTCTAAGATGAGAATGCAGAAATCAGAAAATCTTATAGGCATGAGTTCTAAGATGAGAATGCAGAAATCAAAAAAATCCTATAGGCAAGTTTTCTGCCCTTTGAATACATTCATCCCCATCCCCTTTCACTAGCCAACCCCAATAGTTATTACAAATTATTACAGACCCTAATGAATCAGAAAAAAAGAAGTAAAATTACATCAGAAATTCCAGCTACAACCAAACAGCCTAATTCAGACTCAAAGTCTAACAATATGAGATAAACCAACTTCGTGGATCAGATTTCCAAAAACCTTTCTCATGTTTGGGATGTGTCAAAGTTCCCAAGAGTCTCAAAGGGCCCCGGGCAGTGCTTACACCCCAAACACATTGCAGAATTGAGACCATAGTGTAGTATGGAAGGGCCAACCCTCTGATGTCCAAGTTCAGAGGGAACTCAAGGTCCCAAAGCAAGGCTCATAAGAGGGGGCAGAACTTAAGAGTCTAAGAATAAGTCTAAGTGCATAGGGGAATTAGGGGAAAGCCATGGCAGGCTGATGGTCATGCTCAGCAATTTGGAATGCTGGCACACCCCCGACCAGCCTGTTAGCCAAATCTTAAGAGTTAGGATCAATTGTGGACCAGGTTATGACCTGAGCAGCAATTTGAATACTGTCAAGCCATGAGCCTTAACTCAAACACACAGAAGGGAACAAGGGGTAGGGATTCACAATAGAAACAGGTGCAGGGAAAGAACATACTTAGCACAAATCATTGAACATGAGCAGTAAAGTAAACAGGATTGCAGAAAACTTTAAATAAGCACATAGGGGTGAGGCAGAAACGTTAAATCAGAACATACCAGTTTCAAGGGAAAACAAGTAAAAACAGTAGTCTGAGAAAAAACCAAGTTGCAAGCCAAGCAATTCCAAAAGATCTCAAGCAAAAGCAGAGTGTTGAAAGAGTATTGAATTCAAAGCAATATAGCAAGTGTGCAAGTATTGAATTGGAGTTAAGGACTGGTGGTGCGTAGGTCGTGTGAGCTGAAGGTGTAAGGTGGCTTAAAAGTGCAGAAGGGCAGTCCCTTTTATAGTGCAGAAAGCAAGTAAGAAAGGCAAGGAAATATCATTGAAATCAACCTCCCTTTGGTTAAGGGATTCTGATTTCAACGAGTAAAAATTATTTAAGAAAGAAGTTTTAATTAAAACCTTTTCAAAGTAGCACAAAAGGGGTAAGTACATAGAAGTTATTTAAGGAAAACAATCAACGGCATACGGTTTGTGCCAAATATGGCAAGGGAATCAATCAAACAGCCATGAATCCAAAATTACAAGTTCAATTCAAATGAACCAAGTCAAAAAAGGTAAAAGAGGTTCAATCGAAGAAAAATCAGTGACAATTCATCAGCCTTATTAAGTGCGCGGACTTGGCCAACCGATCCACAATCACCCAAATAGCATCGAACTTTCTTAAAGTCTGTGGAAGTCCAACAACAAAGTCCATAGTGATCCTCTCCCACTTCCACTCTGGAATATCTATCCACTGAAGCAAGCCACCAAATCTCTGATGCTCATATTTCACCTGCTAACAATTGAGACACCGAGCTACAAATCTCACAATATCTTTCTTCATTCTTCTCCACCAATAGTGATGCCTCAAATCCTGATACATCTTCGCGGTACTCGGATGAATGGAATACCGCGAACTATGGGCCTCCTCCATAATCAACTCCTAAAGCCCATCCACATTGGGCATGCAAATCCGGCCTTGCATCGTCAACATCCCATCATCACCAATGGTCACATCTCTAGCATCATTGTGCTGAACTCTGTCCTTAAGGACAAGCAAATGCGGATCATCATGCTGGCGCTCTCTGATGCGATCATGTAAGGAAGACCGAGAAACCACACAAGCCAGTACTCGACTAGGCACCGAAATATCTAACCTCACGAACCGATTGGCCAAGGCCTGAACATCAACTGCAAAAGGTCTCTCCCTAACTGGAATGTATGACAAACTCTCCATACTCACTGCCTTTCGGCTCAAGGCATCGGCCACCACATTGGCCTTTCCCGGATGGTACAATATAGTGATATCAAAATCATTAAGCAACTCTAACCACCTTTGCTGCCTCAAATTGAGATCCTTCTATTTGAATTAGTGCCGGAGGCTGCGATGATCAGTAAACACCTCACAAGACACACCATACAAGTAATGTCTCCAAATCTTCAACGCGTGGACTATGGCAGCCAACTCCAAATCATGAATGAGGTAGTTTTTCTCATGGGGATTCAACTAACAAGAAGCATAAGCAATAACTCTACCCTCCTGCAACAATACACAACCAATCCCCAACTCTCGAAGCATCACAATACACGGTATATGAACCTGAAGCTAATGGCAAAACGAACACTAGAGCTGTGGTCAAAGTTGTCTTGAGCTTCTAAAAGATCTCCTCACACTCGTCCGACCATACAAATGAAGCACCCTTCTGAGTCAACTTGGTCAAGGGAGATGCGATAGATGAGAATCCCTGAACAAACCGGAGATAATAACCCGCCAAACCAAGAAAATTGCGAATCTTTGTGGCTGAGGATGGCCTGGGCCAACTCTAAACCGCCTCTATCTTCTTCCGATCAACCCGAATACCCTCATTGGACACCACGTGCCCTAAGAAAGCCATTGAATTGAGCCAAAACTCACACTTGGAGAATTTTGCATAAAGCTTCTCCTCCCTCAATCTCTGTAACACAACTCTCAAATGCTCCGCATGCTCCTCCTAACTACGTGAATATACCAGAATATCATCAATGAAGACTATGAAAAATGAGTCAAGATAAGGCTGGAACACATTGTACATCAAATGCATGAATTCTGCTGAGCCATTGGTCAGCCCAAAAGACATCACCAAGAACTCATAATGACCATATCGGGTCCTGAAAGCTGTTTTAAGAATATCCAAATCCCTGATCTTCAACTGGTGATAACCTGAATGGAGATCAATCTTGGAGAACACTCTCGCTCCCTGAAGCTGGTCGAATAAATCATCAATGCGAGGCAAAGGATACTTGTTCTTAATTGTTCTTTGTTCAATAGCCTATAATCAATGCACGTCCTCATTGTGCCATCCTTCTTCTTCACAAATAGAACTGGCGCACCCCAAGGTGACACACTAGACCGAATGAACCCTTTATCAAGGAGCTCTTGAAGCTGCTCCTTTAATTCCTTCAACTCCACTGGTGATATACGATACGGTGGAATAGAAATGGGCTGAGTGCCTGGCACCAGGTCAATACCAAAATAAATATCCCTGTCCGGTGGCATGCCCAACAAGTCTACAGGAAACACATCGGGAAGATCCCTCACAACTGGAACATAATCAATATTGGGAGTCTCAGCACTGACATCCCTCACAAAGGCTAGATACGAAAGACAACACTTCCCAACCATACACTGGCTTTCAAGAATGAGATCACTCTACTGGGAACATAATCAGTCACATCTCGCCACTCAATCCGTGGCACACTCGGTATAGCCAATATGACTATCTTAGCGTGACAGACTAGGATAGCACGACACGGAGATAGCCAATCCATGCCCAAAATGACATCGAAATCCACCATACACAATAATAAAAGATCCACACGGGTCTCCAGACCCTCAATAGTCACCACACACGACCAGTACACACGGTCTACAATAACAGTATCGCCCACTAGGGTAGATACATGAACAGGTGAAGCAAGAAACTCACGGGGCGTACCCAAATAATGAGCAAAGTAAGATGACACATAAGAAAAGGTGGAATCGGGATCAAATAATACAGAGACATTTCTATGGCAAACTGAAACAATACCTGTAATAACAACATCTAAAGCAATAGCATCGGGTCTGCCTGGAAGTGCATAGAAATGGGCCTGACTGCCACCTGATCGACCTCTCCCTCTGGGGCGACCCCTAGCTGACTGACCTCCACCACTAGCTGGCTTGGCGGGTGGTGGTAAAGTAACTGGCGCTGAAGCCGATGACTGACCCCTCTGCTGAGATGAACTCACAGGACGAAGAGGGCACTGCCTCCATATATGGCCCATCTCACCACACTCATAACAACTCCCAGGTGCTGGAGAAGGGGACTGAAGGGAACCCCTCGCACCGGAGTGACTAGCACATGCACTCTGCATAGAAGAGTCTTGAGCTGATGGAGCACGGGATGAACTTTGAGCTAGAAGGGCACTAAGTGATAACTGGCCCTAATGAGAACTGTGAGAACCATGACCCGATAATGCCCCACGATAACCTGGGCGAGCTGGTTGAGCATGACTAAATGGATGGCCTCTACTGTGCTGAAACTGACCTCTCGAATGGATGGCCTCTACCAGACTCAATCTCAAGGGCAATATCCACAACCTCCTCAAACGTAGCACTAATCACCCTCTCCCTGGTCATGAGAATACGAAGCTGATAAGTGAGGCTATCAACAAACCTCCTAATCCTTTCTCTATCTATCCGAACCATCCAAACAACATAATGAGCTAACTCGGAGAACCTCATCTCGTACTACGTCACAGTCATCTCTCTCTGACGCAACCACTCAAACTCCTTACGCAGCTCCTCTCTGCGAGACTGCGGCATATACTTCTCCAGAAAGAGAATGGAGAACTGCTGCCAGGTAAGGGGTGCTGCACCAACAGGCCTACGCCTCTCAAAAGCCTCCCACCAAGTAAAGGCAGCTCCAGAAAACTGATAAGTAGTGAAAGCAACCCAGCTGGTCTCTAGAATATCCGTTGTATGAAGCACCCTCTAGCACTTATCTAAGAAACCCTGAGCATCCTCGCCCTCTGCACCACTGAAAGTCGGAGGCTATAGTCTACCAAACCTCTCCAACCTATGTTGCTCATCCTCCGGCATAGCAGGAACTACATAGTCCTTAGAAGCTACAACCGGCTGGGCTGGATGTGCCCCTGGCATCTAAAGTCCCTACACAACTTGCTCAGGTGTGCGAGCGGCGGGAGTCTGATTGCCTCCCCCGGCCTGAGAAGTAGCTGTGGCTGTAGTGGCTGAAACTACCTGAGCTAGGCCAGTGCAAACTGATAAGATCTGAGCCAAGTCCTCCTGAAGACCCGGAATCATAATGGGCATAGCTGGTGTCTGAGCTGGTGTTGCAGAAGCGTCCATAACTGGGACCTAATTCTGAACTGGGGCAGCTGGTGGATCTGCGGGTGATGCCCTAGCTACTCTGTCCCTACCACGACCGCGTCCTTGGCCTCTGGTGGCCACAGCCGGTGGTACTGGTGGTCGTCCACCCTGATCGGTAGCGCGTGCCCTTGCCATATGTAAGAGAATAGAACAACAAAAGTTTAGTACTCAGAGCAACGAATTCACACGACAAGAATTTCAAGAATGTGAAGTTTTTCCTAAAGGTTCTGCAGCCTCTCGAGGATAAATACAGACGTCTCTGTACCGATCCGTGAGACTCTACTAAAACTGCTCATAACTCGTGAGACCTATGTAACCTAGGCTCTTACACCAACTTGTCACGACCCAAACTCGGACCCGGTCGTGATGGCGCCTCTCGTGAAGACAAGGCCAGCCGACACTTTTCCTTTTTCCAATTATTAATAGTTAAGCATTAAGAAACAGTCGAAACATGATAATATAATCCAAATTAGCAGGTAATATCGTAAATACGCGGAAGAACAACCCAACACAGCCCGATACTGGGGTGTCACTAGTCATGAGCATCTATAAAACCTAATACAAGTCTGAAAAATCCATAAACTATTACAAACGTCTGATAAGAGATAGAAACGATAAAGAGGGAGAAACACGGGTCTGTGGATGCCAAACAGCTACCTCGTGAACTCCGAATGTCCGTCGGGAGCTCTCAACTCGCACTGGCAGGATCAACAACGCCTGAATCTGCACATAAGGGTGCAAGGAGTAAAATGAGTACTCCAACTCAGTGAGTAACAAATGTAAATAAAGACTGAAAGCAAGAAATCACGTAAGGCACAAAGCACTCTATAATGAAGCAGTAAACCCATTTATAATCAGGGAAAGATAGGTAAAATCCTTTAACTCAAATGTGTTTTCATGAAAAGACTTTTTCAATACTTAAACCCTCAATTATGAAAAGTAAACACATAAAAACTCGCCCCCCGGGCACAATATCAACAAATCCGCCCCTCGGGCAACATCTCAGAACAGTACCAGCCCCTCAGGCAATCACATAGAACAATATCAGCCCCTCGGGCTCAATCTCACATCACAATGGATACTCGCGCTCACTGGGAGTGTACAGACTCCTGGAGGGGCCCCGTACGGCCCTAGCACAATATCAAGCCACCTCGTGGCATTATCACTTGGCCCTCGACCTCATATCAATCAATTCAACTCGTGGCGTACATATCTCAAGCCCTCGGTCTCATAATTAGTATCAAATGTTTCCTCACCACATAGGCCCTCGGCCTTACTCAGTCAAAAATCCTCACAAGCCACTCGGGCAATAGTAAAACAGTGTTTCTCAGCCCAAACATCGTTTAAAGTATCATTTAAGTATTAAAACTGAGTAAACATGGCAGAGTATGAAAACAGCGGAAAAATAACATGACTGAGTTCAAGTATAAAGTCAAAACAATGAGGAAATATCATAAAAATCCCCGAAGGGTTCAAATAGTTGGCACGAAGCCCAAATATGGTAGTCAGCCCAAATAATAATGACAGTAAATAGATTTTAATCAAATACGCGGTAAAACCATCACTCGAGACGGACCAAGTCACAATTCGCAATAGTGCACGATCCCACGCTCTTCATCAAGCGCGTGTCTCACCTCAATATAGCACTACGATGTGCAATCTGAGGTTTCAAACCCTCTGAACATCATTTACAATCATTACTCACCTCGAACCAATCAAAGATCTATCTCGCGATGCCTTTGCCCCTCGAATCGGCCTCCACTCGTATCGAATCTATCCAAAATCAGAAAGAGGACGTCAAAATATGCTAAGAAAACGAAGCACAAGCGAAAATAATCAAAATATGACACAAATCACGAAATTACCAAAACTCGACCCCCGGGCTCACATCTCGGAATTTGATAATTTTTACATCAACGGAATCCTTATCCTTCCACGAGTCTATACATATCAAAAACACTGAAATCGGAGTCCAAATGACCCCTCAAATCCCATTTAAAGGTCTCTTAATCTCAAGCCCTAATCCCCAATTTTTTTCCTTAATCTCTACTAAAACCATGATTAAACAATGGAAAACTGATCTTAAACCTAAGTAATTAAGCTTATTGAACTTACCCAACTAATATCCTTTGATTCCTCTCGAAATCTTATGCCTTAGCCTCTTTCCCGTCTTCAAAATTGATAAACTTAGTAAAATTTCACGAAAAAGATAATTTATACCTTCTGCCCAGACTTTTTTGCATCTGCGGTCCCGTACCCGCTTCTGCGGTACCGCAATTGCGGTTCGACGTCCGCTTCTACGGAATCATTTAAGTTCCCAGCTATCCGCATCTGCGAGATCGCAGATGCGGTTCTCCTAGCCGTTTCTGGGGTCCCAATCAAACATATCTCTGGTCGCTTCTGTGGCCACTCTCTCGCATATGCGGCGTCGCACCTGCGGTCCCTAATCCGCAGGTGCGAAAATACTAGAAGAAGCAATTCAATAGCTGCAACAACAATCCACACTTCCCGTTAACCATCCGAAATCACCTCGAGGCCCTCGGGACCTCAACCAAAAGCACAAACATATCCTAATACCTTATTAAAACTTGTTCCAATCATCAAAACACCTCAAACAACATCAAATCACCCAAAACACATCGGATTCAAGCCAAACTTTCAAAAATCTTCCGAATTCCGCTTTTGATCAAAAACCCAACCAAACCACGTCCAAATGACCTGAAATTTTGCACACACATCTCAAATCACACAACGGAACTACTGCAACTCTCGGAATTCCATTCCGACCCCTATACCAAAATCTCGCCTACCAACCGGAAATCGCCAAATCTCAACTTCGCCAATTCACGCATAAATCTACTACGAACCTCCAAAATTCCTTTCGATCATGCTCCTAAGTCATAAATCACCTCCTGAAGCTAACCGAACCATCAAAACTCACATCTGAACCCTCTAACACATAAGTCAACATCCGGTTGACTTTTCCAACATAAGCTTCCTTAAAAGAGACTAAGTGTCTCAAACCTTACCAAAGTCATTCCGGATTCGATCCGACCAACCCGATACCACGTAACACGGATAAACAAAGCATAAAGAAGCAGAAATGGGGAAATCGGAGCGGTAACTCATGAGACGACTGGTCGGGTCTTCGCAATTTAAGGAAACACTTTCCGTCTCTGCCAACACTAATAATATTTCAAATTCTTCCAAAAAACAAAAAACAAAATTCTAGACTTTCTCTCTCTTTCCATAAACAAAAATATACCAAAAATCTCAAAGAAATTTCCCTCTATTTCGTTGATTTATGCCATACTTCTTCTAAAAGGATACCATTGTGATTTATACGCTATTAAATATCATTATTATGTTGTGTATATTAAAATATTAGAATTTTTATTGTAATTCATATACTATTAAATATCATCATTATATCATGCATATACACATTTATACATAATCACGTATATATATATATATATATATATATATATATATATATATATATATATATATATATATATATATATAATATTAATACACAATCAATATCTACAATGGTTGGAGAATTTATGTTAAAATATATAAATATATATGTGATTTTTACTTGGTATATTATCTGGTATAATTTATACATGGTTTACATTGTATATAAATTATCTAATGTGATTTGTACATAGTTTATTACAATTTACACATGACTTATACAACGTATATTATCACAATTCTGAGATTATATTCTATGCTTCCATATGTATATTATTATACATGTTATATTCCAGATTTGTTAGTTTTATTTTATTTGTAAATGGGAATAACCAAATAATGTAATATGAGTAATAATTAAGTACAAAGTCTTTTTTGAATAATGTAACTTAATTAACCTTTTTTAAGGTAATAAAATGCTTTGGCTGCGTGATTTTAGGTGCAAGATTTAAAGCTCTCTGCTAGGGAATGAATTATTTAGTGGCGATGTGTGTAAAATACCTGATGCTGCTAGGTTTGTGAAAAACTTTCTTAAATTTTTTCTATTTATGTTTTGTACTCTTGAATTTTCACTTTGCCCCTCACGCTGGATAAAAGCTTAAAGCAAACTAAAAGGGAAAAGGCAAGTGAATTTACGGGTGATAAGTATACTATTATGGTATATTGTATATTATTACAGCATACTGTTAGAGTATATTGCATATTATTACAGTATACTATAATAATATATTGTATACTGTAATAGTATATTGTTGCAGTATAACTATATACTCCTATAGTATATTGTAACGACTCGACCGGTCGTTTTGAGCTCTAGTGCGTCGTTCAGCAGTTTGAGGCTATGAGCAGCTTCACTTCAGGTAAAATGACTTGTTCGCACGGTCGGAATTAAATTCTGGGAAGTTCGGAGTTGATTTGGAAGGAGAATTTTTATTTCGGAAGCTTTAAGTTGAAAGAATTAGCTAAGATTGCATTTTTAAGTAAATGACTTCGGAATCGGGATTCGAAGGTTCCAGCAGGTTCGTATGATAATTTCGGACTTGGGCGTATGTCCGTATCGGGTTTTGGAAGACCTGGGAATGTTTTGGCACCTATTGTGGAAGTTAGCATTTTGGAAGAAATTTCATAAGTTTGGGTTGAAGTGCATTTCAGTATTATTGATGTCCATTTGGGATTCCGAGTCTAGGAGTAGCTCCGTATGGTGATTCTGGTGTTGGGAGCGCGATCGGAAGTGAATTCGGAGGTCCGTGTGTCATTTTGGAGTCATTGGCTAAAGATAGAAATTTGAAGGTTTTTGAGAAGTTTGACTGGAAGTGGACTTTTTGATATCGGGGTCCGAATCCGATTCTGAAAGTGGAAGTAGGTCCGTAATGTCGAATATGACTTGTGTGCAAAATTTGAAGTTAATCGGACGTAATTTGATAGGTTTAAACATCGAAAGTAGAAGTTTGAGATTCTAAAGTTCATAAAGCTTGGATTGGAGGTCGATTCATAATTTTAGCATTGTTTGATATGATTTGAGGCCTCGAGCAAGTCCGTAATGTGTTTTGGGACTGTTTGGTATGATTGGTTGGGGTCCCGAGGGCCTCGGGTGGATTCTGGGTGGTTAACTGATCGAAAATGGAATTTTGGAAAGGGCTGAAGTTGCTGGTTGCTGGTGTAACCGCACCTGCGAGACTAGGGCCGTAGGTGCGGAGCCGCAGAAGCGGCCTTCGTGCCGCAGAAGCAGAAATGGACGGCTAGGCTGTGACCGCAGATGCGGTCGTTTTGCCGCAGATGCAGGACCGCATTTGCGGAGGAGAGGACGCAGAAGTTGAATGGGCTGGGAGCCCTGGACTGCAGAAGCGGCATTTGGTTTGCACCTGCGATGACGACATGTGCGGAAATGCTGGAGGCAATGAGGTTCTTTTAAATCAGGGATTGGGTTCATTTCAACCCATTTCTTCCATGAGAGCCGATTTTGGAGCAACTTTGAGGTGCCATTTTCACCACCAAGCATGAGGTAAGTAATTTATGCTAGTTTTTAGTTAAATCCATGATTATATACGGATTTGGACATGGAAATTGGTAGAAACATGGGTTTGAGGAAAACCTAGAAAATTCGTATTCTTGGATTTTGACCACGATTTTGGGTATGAAATTGAGATTAAATTATATATTTGAGTTCGTGAGGTTATGGGTAAAGTTTATCTTCGAAAAATTTAGGAATCCGGGCACATGGGCCCGAGGGCAATTTTGTCAACTTTTTGATCGGGGTTAGGAATTGTTATAAATCGGGTTGTAATGAGTAGTTGAACATATATTAATGGATTTGCATAATTATTGGCTAGTTTTGGAGCATTGTGCATCGATTCGAGTCTTCGGAAGAGCGTGGAATGTCGGTTATGGATCTTCGGAGCGAGGTGAGTCTCCTTTCTAACCTTGTAAGAGGGAATTGTCCCCATAGGTGAGTTAATTGGTTATGTGCTCCTATTTGTGAGGGCTACGTACGCACAAGGTGACGAGAGTCCGTGCGTAGCTACTATTATGCTATTGTCCGGGTAGTCTAGGACCCAAAAGCATGCTGTACTTGGAAATATTTGTAATTCTATTCATGGTTTGAATTGGTTAAATAACATTGGATTAGTAAGTGAATTTCTAAAAGATTGAGCTTCATTTTCTTGAATTGTAAAAAAGAGAATTAGATTTTCCTTGGATAGTTGTTCCCTGATGAAATCTTGATTAACTGTTTGAATATGTGATTCTATGTGTACATGCATCGCATGTATGATTCGCGAGCAGGGTGTTTGTTTATTTTATGTTGACCGCGTCACATGGATGATCCGCGAGCGAGGTAATAGACGCATCTATGGTTCGCGTTGTTCAACCCTTGGCAATGCACATTTTATATTTATGTTGGATCGGGCCATACGTCCTCGGCATGATTTGCGCATGCTTGTATTGCTTGCCTTGACATTTATTGGTATTGATATTTTCTCCCCCCAAGTTTGAGATAATTGGAAATTTATAAATTATGAATCCGGAGACTTTTAAAATAAAGAGGAGCTTTTACCTGTTCGTGACTTATTTGAAATTTCTGTTGTTTTTAATAAATTTATGATTATTCGCATTATTAATATATTACTAATGTACCACTAGTAAGTGTCGGAGTCGACCTCTCATATCTACTTCTTTGAGATTAGGCGGGATACTCATTGGGTACACGTTGTTTTCGTACTCATACTACACTTGTTGTACATTTTTGTTGCACAGGTTCATATGTGGCTAGTGGCTTAGTGGCATAGCGGCAGGGTTAACACGGAGACTTAGGCGAGCTGCATTTATCGGGATGACCCGCAGCCAACAGAGTTCCCTCTAGAGTATTTTACTGTGTTTTCATTTCTGTCCACTTTGTATTCCGGACAGTTACTGTATTTTATTTAATTCCCTAGTAAATGCTCATGCACTTGTGACACCGGGTTCTGGGATGATTATGGGGTGTCTTGTATTAATTGCTTAACATTCATATTCGATTTGAAACGATTATTTTTTACTGGTAAAATTGAAGGAAATCATAGTTTTCAAAATTATTAAAACGAGAATTTAATTAAGTATTTTGGTTGGCTTGGATGACAGCGGTGTCCGGCGCCATCACGACCCTTAGTGTATTTTGGGTTGTGACAACATGGTATTAGAGCACTAGGTTCCTTTACGTCTCACGAGTCATGAACAAGTCTAGTAGAGTCTCGCGGATCGGTACAGAGACATTTGTACTTATCTTCGAGAGGCTACAGGGCTGTTAGGAGCACTTTCCTTCTTGATTTCCTCATTGTGCGACTTGATTCCTTGCGGCTTATGCCCTTGTTTCCTTCCTACTCAACCTTACGCGACGCGAATTGCTTGATATAAATCGAGAGTTGAGGAATTGTAATGATACTACAGACGTGATGCGGGATGTTTCTCCCGGTATATTTGATCTGTCTATTGTCGTCGCCTTGCGGAAGGTCGCTCTATCGTTTCAGCTCAGTTTCAGTATTACCTAAGGTTTTGAGATTTGGCATTAATTGTTATGGCGATTCGTGTGTTGTTATCGCACAATATTAGTGTAATGGTAGAGTGTTTGTCTATGCGTTGAAGTAGTGAATGACTTGGAAGGATGTTTACTCAATGCAAGATTCAGAGATTCAAAATTTTATTTCCCGTGGAAGAGAGGCAATCGGGCTACAAATGTTCAAGTTTGGTTTGATGGAGTAACGAGACTTGGTATTTTCGAGCGTAGTGGAATTTTCATCTGTGACGTGGCATCGTCGTCCTCGATTGAATATGTTGAGTTCGCCGGTGTTATGGTTTTCTTCAATTCGCCTTTGAGGCAGGATATTATGAAATAATAATGGAGAGGCGACTGTCAGAGATCATGATGTGTGGTGGTTCAGGATTGAATCGGTATATCTAGTGTTGATGGCCCAAGAAAGATGGCCTTGGGGAGATTTTAAGTTAGTAGCGGTTCGTGGGTTCAAGCGCTATGAAGATAGATTTTATTTAAGGCAACAACTGAGCAGCAAAGGATGAGGAAGGACATATGGGGAGTGTCAGGCGGTGGTAAAAATTTCTAGAAGGCCAGGTATAAGAAGCAAGGGCTGAGTAGTCGATTAAAGGTGTGAGTTCCGCCAAAGTGGGAGAGTGGCGGAGTTGTATATGAGCTTTGTGGTAGGATGACTACGCACCTTAAGGAGAGTTTGGAATGATTTGGTAATTTTAGTTATTGGTGATTGGGGTATACGGATTTAATCTGAAGTATGGGCTATTATGCGGCAGGAGATTTGATATAACGGAAATGAGCTGCTTGAAATGAAGAAGGATACAACATAACTTTGAATTGGAAAGATGTTGCCGCACAATTAAATGATGTCCACAAGGGGTGAAGGGACTTGTGCATCTTGAGAGTGAGCTCGGACTCAGGTGGGTTATCTTCTGTGAGTGGATCAGCGGTCGTTTGGTTGGCGAAGCTTACGCGAGGAGTTCTACTGGCTACCCAGTAAGAAATCGAACATGGGAATGATGCGAGAGATTCAGGTGTTCATGGAATGCTAACGGAAGGATTTCTAGGAATTTGGCGGTTGATTTCGCAAGGCTATGTCAATAAAAAGTAAAGAATCTTGGTGAGTTTCAAAGTTGTGTAGTAGTAGATCCAAGCTAAGTG
This sequence comes from Nicotiana sylvestris, assembly GCF_000393655.2. NCBI lineage: Eukaryota > Viridiplantae > Streptophyta > Magnoliopsida > Solanales > Solanaceae > Nicotiana > Nicotiana sylvestris. Next base: position 73,353,966 of record NC_091062.1, read on the forward strand.
GGAGAGTCCCATCGCCTATGATTGGGTTGCATGGTTAACTACTTGCGAGGTTTCTGGTTATTAGCATATTGATGGGTTATTTCAGCTATAGGAAAAGAACATAAGTGGTAAATTGATCAAAGGAATTGTTAAAGGTGTGCTATGGTTGGCATTATTGGTTCATGTTCAGACTTGGGGAAGGATTCAGGATTTATGCCTTGTATAAGTACGGGTTTCAAGGGAAGTGATTCTGTCGGGTGCTTCATTGAGAGGGTATTCATGTGTTAGAAGATTCATGGAGTTAATTATATTCGGGGCCAAGTCAGAGGTGGATTCAAAGGGGTAAAGTGTGGTGTCTAATGATTTTGAGCCTATAGGTACGGTTATGAAGCAAGCTTTGTATCACCTTATGAGAAGAGGAACAGAAGGTCCTATGATGTTTTGACTTGCAGTGTAGCATTTGGAGGGTATGAAATGGTTCGTGGGATTTGAGACAACATGGTCTCGTGATTCAAGGTCACTCGGGATGAGTGCGGATGGAGTGTGTTATGCATTGAATGGAGTTATTATTATTTCTAAGGAAATCAAGGATAAATTGGAAGAAGATAGATTGGTTAGCCATAGTTGAGTTAGCATATTGGTGGTAGTGATCAGTTCCTTCAGCGTGATCAAGTTATGCAAGTGATTGTGACGGAACGTGTGAGGCTTGTCAGCCATCGTAATTGATGTTATTTAGAAGCATTCTACTGTTATGGCCTGTTATGTGGAGGCAGATCCCGGAAGGGCTATGGTGTCTTAGACCACTACTTAGATATTTGCATATTCTACGGTTATAAGAATTCACCTGTGTGTTGTTATGGTTCTCCTGAAGTGAGTTAAGTGAAAAGTTTCTATATGATGAAGTGCTAATCTATTAGTGGTTCCGGAGTTATGATGAAAATCGTGTTCTATCGTATATTGGCATGTCGGGTGTAGTGAGTGGTTTGGAATTTGAAGTAAGGATCAAGGTCGCAATTCGGTGTTGACAAGGACATCACGAGCTCGGATGAGCAGGAAAGGAGTTTCGATGTTTAAGGTAAGTTGGTATTGTCTTCAGCGTCACCTGAGATTGGTGTTTGTGAAAAAGGCTTTGCATCCTGGTTAAGGATTCTTGATCACTTTCAGCGTTAGTGAGGCCGGTGGTTTGGATGTGCAGACTCGTTATCTAGTGCGGCAGGTCGTGGGAGCGTATCTCACCGGAAGATTGTATAAGTGTGACATGTAGTCACTTGATTGATTAAGGATTTAAACCAAGTATGAAGATTGTGGTAATATCACTAATTTTAGAATTTATGCTTGGAAGACACTCGGTTTATTGGGTTGTGGACTGTGGAGGATTACTCCGGTATGATGGTTGTTCTTATGTGTTATGAGAAAAGGGGAGTTATTATGGACATTTGAAAAGTTATTAACCTATCAGTGCGATCAGAATCAGCTTGAGGTCTGTGGATGGATCTAAATATGAATATGGGCTCTATATCAGACTAGATGTGTTCATTTCAGCAATGCGCTCCTTATGGAAGAGTAGTCGGGGTGTTATTTCGCCGTCAACTATTTCATGTAATGATATATCGCGTCGTGTGAGTTGTGAGATGGCTTGGTGAATTCCTTATGTGTTGAGGTTCCGCGTAGTGATGATGTTATACGAGCGGAATGGCTCCTGAGATTCAGACCGTATATCGCTCCTCAGTTGTGCTTGAGTTTGTAGCTTATAGCGCTATGTGTCTCCCCAGGGATGGTATTATGCACTTGACGTACTGGTGACCGACATTCGGTATTTTGATGTAATGAACAATCTAACTCGGTGTGTTTCTCCTTATGTGAATTTTATGTGTGGATCGGGTGGCACGCTTCCATGGGTATGTTATTTGGATTGGGTTGTGCGCCGCAATAGTATGATGTTGAGTGCAGTTCCCCATATTTGTTTTTATGTGTTTTGTTTCCTATTTTTCTAAGGAAAGCTCATATTGGTTGTATGCCCGCGTCGCATGTATGATTCGTGAGCGGGGTGTCTGTTTAGTTATGTTGACCGCGTTGCATGCATGATTCGCGAGCGGGGTAATTGGATTTCCTTTCCAGAGTTTGTTTCCTTTATGTATCATGTTCGAATTGGTAGCCTATTGGCACATTGTGATGGCATATGAGACTTTTGGATCATGTCTGGGGTGGCTTATTGCCTGAGCAGTTCGTATGGAGTGAGACGAGATTATTGGTTTTAGGATCAGTGCAATCTGATTACACGAAGTATATTAAGGGGCTAAGACCATTATTTGGTTCAGAATGAGGTGATGGTTCTTGTCAGGAGTATAGCCCCAATGATTTGTTGATTCAGCAGTTGGTTATGAATTTCTACACATCTCCTCCGTCGTGGCGGTATTGTAAGAGTTAGAGCTAGACCTATGTATGTCATGAGGTGCAATGGGAGCATCAGATTCATGGAATTTCAACTAAATGGATCATAGAATGTTATTGTGGTCCTGTGAGGAAAGTGGTGCAAGGTACGAATTCAGCTAAGGTATGCAGTCATGTTTTGGTGTTGCGTGTAGTTATTTATTCGGTGAGCGTATGTTAGAACATGCCTGGCAGAGAATTCCGGATGTTAGAATTAGGCTCTAAGGCTTATTTGCCTAAGTGAAAAAGGGTATCTTCAGATTGATCGAGCTAGGGTGCCCAGCTGAGTTGTGGTAGCACGGGTAGGTGCTCGAGGTGTTAAACAATGATTTTGGACAACTCCAGCACAGTTCTTAGCATGTTTGAGGACGAACGTATGTTTAAGTACGAGAGAATGTAACGACTCGACCGGTCATTTTGAGCTCTAGCATGTCGTTCAGCAGTTTGAGGCCATAAGCAGCTTCACTTCAGGTATTATGACTTGTGCGCACGGTCGGAATTGAATTCCGGGAAGTTCAGAGTTGATTTGGAAAGAGAATTCTCATTTCGGACGCTTTAAGTTGAAAGAATTAGCTAAGATTGGATTTTTGAGTAAACGACCTCAGAATCAGGATTCAAAGGTTCCAGCAGGTTTGTATGATGATTTCGGACTTGGGCGTATGTCCTGATCGGGTTTTGGAAGACCCAGGAACATTTTGGCGCCTATTGTGGAAGTTAGCATTTTGGAGAAATTTTATAAGTTTGGGTTAAAGTGCATTTCAGTGTTATCGATGTCCGTTTGGGATTCCGAGTCTGGGAGTAGCTCCGTATGGTGATTCTGGTGTTGGGAGCGCGATGGGAATTGAATTCGGAGGTCCGTGGGTCATTTTGGAGTCATTTGGCTAAAGATAGAAATTTGAAGGTTTTTGAGAAGTTTGACCGGAAGTGGACTTTTTGATATCGGGGTCGAAATCCGATTCCGAAAGTGGGAATAGGTCCGTAATGTCGAATATGACTTGTGTGCAAAATTGAAGTCAATCGGACGTGATTTGATAGGTTTAAACAATGAAAGTAGAAGTTTGAGATTCTAAAGTTCATAAAGCTTTGTATTGGAAGTCGATTCATGATTTTAGCGTTGTTTGATATGATTTGAGGCCTCGAGCAAGTCCCTAATGTGTTTTGGGACTGGTTGGTATGACTGGTTGGGGTACCGGGGCCTCGGGTGGATTCTGGGTGGTTAATAGATTGAAAATGGAATTTTGGAAAGGGCTGAAGTTGCTGGTGCAACTGCACCTGCGAGACTAGGGCCGCAGGTGCGGAAATGGACGGCTAGGCTGGGACCGCAGATGCGGTCGTTTTGCCGCAGATGCGGGACCGCATCTGCGGAGGAGAGGACGCAGAAGCAAAATGGGCTAGGAGTCCTGGACCGCAGAAGCGGCGTTTGGTTCGCACCTACGAGACCGCAGAAGCGGTCAAGAGACCGCAGGTGCGAAAATGCTGGAGGCAGTGAGGTTCTTTAAATCGGGGGTTGGGTTCATTTCAACCTCATTTATTCCGTGGGAGCCGATTTTGGAGCAACTTTAAGGTGCCATTTTCACCACCAAGCACGAGGTAAGTAATTTATGCTAGTTTTTAGTTAAATCCATGATTATATAGGGATTTGGACATGGAAATTGGTAGAAATCTGGGGTTTGAGGAAAACCTAGAAAATTCGTATTCTTAGATTTTGACCACGATTTTGGGTATGAAATTGAGAGTAAATTATATATTTGAATTTGTGATGTTATGGGTAAAGTTTATCTTCAAAAAAATTAGGAATCCGGGCACGTGGGCCCGAGGGCAATTTTGTCAACTTTTCGATCGGGTTAGGAATTGTTATAAATCGGGTTGTAATGAGTAATTGAACATATATTAATGGATTTGCATAATTATTGGCTGGTTTTGGATCATTGTGCATCGATTCGAGTCTTCGGAAGAGCGTGGAATGCCAGTTATGGATCTTCGGTTTGAGGTGAGTCTCCTTTCTAACCTTGTAAGAGGGAATTGTCCTCATAGGTGAGTTAATTGGTTATGTGCTCCTATTTATGGGGGTTACGTACGCACGAGGTGATGAGAGTCCGTGCGTAGCTACTATTATGCTACTGTCCGGGTAGTCTAGGACCCAAAAGCATGCTGTACTTGGAAATATTTGTAATCCGATTGATGGTTTGAATTGCTTAAATCACATCGGATTAGTAAGTGAATTTCTAAAAGATTGAGCTTCCTTTTCTTGAATTATAAAAAAGAGAATTGGATTTTCCTTGGATAGTTGTTCCCTGATGAAGTGTTGATCAACTGTTTGAATATGTGATTCTATGTGTACCTGCGTCGCATGTATGATTCGTGAGCAGGGTCTTTGTTTATTTTATGTTGAACGCGTCACATGGATGATCCGCGAGCGGAGTAATAGATGCATCAATGGTTCACGCTGTTCGACCCTCGGCAGAGCACATTTTAAATTTATGTTGGATCGGGTCGTACGTCCTCGGTATGATTTGTGCATACTTGTATTGCTTGCCTTGAGATTTATTGGTATTGATATTTGCTCCCCCCATGCTTGAGATAATTGGAAATTTATAAATTATGAATCCGGAGACTTTTAACATAAAGAGGAGCTTTTACCTATTCGTGACTTATTTTAAATTTCTGTCGTTCTTAATAAATTCATGATTATTCGCATTATTAATATATTACTAATGGACCACTAGTAAGTGTCGGACTCGATCTCTCGTCTCTACTTCTTTGAGATTAGGCGGGATACTCATTGGGTACACGTTGTTTCCGTACTCATACTACACTTGCTGTGCATTTTTGTTGCACAGGTTCATATGTGGCTAGTGGCCTAGTGGCATAGCGGCAGGGTTGACACGGAGACTTAGGCGAGCTGCATTTATCGGGACGACCTGCAGCCAGCAGAGTCCCCTCCAGAGTATCTTATTGTGTTTGCATTTCTGTCCACTCTGTATTCTGGACACTTACTGTATTTTATTTCATTCCTTAGTAAATTCTCATGCACTTGTGACACCGGGTTCTGGAATGATTATGGGGTATCTTGTATTAACTGCTTAACATTCATATTCGATTTGAAACGATTATCTTTTACTGATAAAATTGAAGGAAAATCATAGTTTTCAAAATTATTAAAACGAGAATTTAATTAAGTATTTTGGTTGGCTTGCCTGGCAACGGTGTCCGGCGCCATCACGCCTTATTGAATTTTGGGTCGTGACATATATTGTATACTGTAGCGGTATATTGTTAGGTAATTGTGTTCTTTGAATTATTACAATATACCATTGCAATATATTATAAACTATAATAGTATATTGTTGCAGTATAGCTATATACTCCTACAACATATTGTATACCATAGCAGTATACTATTGGGTAGTTGTGTTTTTCTTCAATTTTCAACTGAAAATTTCGATCTCAATCACCTCAAATCAACTCCAAATACTATCAAATTTCAGTATGAACTTTCAGAAGATATTATAAGCAATATTTAATAGCACCCACTTTGAATCAAACAAGAAATCTTCAAAATAAAAATTTTAAATTCAAGAGCTTCAAGCCCAACAATGGTGAATATTCAAATACACATAAATTCAGATCCGAGAAGCTTACTTGAAAGTATTATAATCAATATTTTATAGGACCTACATCGAATCAAACAATAAATCTTCAAAATAAATTTTTAAATATAGGAGCTTCAAGCTCATCAATGATGGATCTTCATACACACAAAAATCAGAGCTGGAAAACTTAATATATAACTGCAACAATACATGGTTCAGAAATATAAATAAATATAAAAAATGTATTTATTTGGAACTTGCAACTAATGTTGTTAGTTCATTGAAAGAAGCAGGGGTGTTTGTTGTTGAGTTGTTTTTGACATAGGACGGTAAGGTTGTTAGTGCGAATAGAAAAAAGACCGGGTAAATAGTTTGGGCCGCATGAATAGAAAACGTTAATAATTTGGGTCTGGGCATTAAAGGGTAAATAGTTTGAAATTAATGGGTATAAAGTGAGATTGTCTCTTTAATAATTGGACAGATGGCCCATTTAGGATGCAAGGCTGAAGAAGCTTGGCAGAACTATAGAATTGGGCTTAAGAGGCTTCCCGGGCCTCTTTCTTTGATGACAGATTTAAGTCAAGGGCTAAAGGTCCACTTTCGTCCTATTTAATTTAATTTTTGGGCTAATGGCCTAAATAAAATTTAAATTTAGTTATGTTTTTTTTAAATAAATTCCAAATTACAAAAATTTATAGACTTAATTTACAGAATATAAATTTAGTATTTATATTCTTTTATGAAAACTATAATTATGTTATTATCCCACTTGCTTGAAATGTTAATTTGTTTAACATTAAATTTATTTGTAAATTTGTTTAACATGCTTAAATGTGTTAATTTGTTTGAACTTATATTTTTATTTGTTAATTTGTTTAACATGCTTGCAATGTGAAATTGTTTAACATTAAATTTGTTTGTTAATTTATTTAACATGTTTGAAATATTAATTTGTTTTAATGTTACTTTGGTTAATTAATTTAACACATGCTTTATGTTAATTTATTTAGCATGAAATTAATATTAATTAGTTTAATATTAACAATACTTGTTAATTTCTTTAACATGTATAATATGTTAATTAGTTATACATTAAAGAAAATTTTATGTGAATTTGTATAGCATGTTGTAACGATCTGGCTGGTCGTTTTGAGAATTTAAGCTTCGTCCTGCGGTGTAAGGTCTTGAATAGCTTTATAATATATGTATCAACTTGTGTGCATGATTGAATTCAGTTAACGGATGATTCAGAGTCAAATTGGAAGAAGGAAACTAGTTTTAAAAGTTTAAACGGTGAGAATTTGACCAGAATTGGACTTTTGAGTAAACGGCCCCGGAATGAATTTTGGTTGATCTCAATAGCTTCGTATGTTGATTTTAGATGTAGGCGTGTGTTCGGATTGTGTTTTAGAGGTCTGTAGCTTATTTAGGCTTGAAATGCCGAAAGTTGAATTTTTGAAGTTTCCGGATCAAGAGTGAAATTTTGATATCGGGGTCGGAATCCGATTCTGAAAGTTGGAATCGCTCCGTAGTGTTGAATGTGACTTGTGTGCAAAATTTGGGGTCAATCGGACTTGGTTTGGTTGGTTTCAGCATCGGTGGTAGAATTCTTGAAATTTCAAGTTCTTTAGATATGGATTGGAGGGTGATTCGTGGTTTTAGCGTTGTTTGATGTGATTTGGGGGTTGGACTAAGTTTGTATAATGTTTTAGGATTGGTTGGTATATTTGGTTGAGGTCCCGGGGGCCTCGGGTGTGTTTCGGATGCTCAACAGACCATTTTTGGACTTGGAGAAGGATCAGATTTTCTGGTTTTTCTGTTGCAGACTTTCCTTCATCGTGATCGCGTAAGTAGGCTCGCGATCGCGTAGGCTTAACTAAGGCAGAGGGATTTTTGTTCTTCGCATTCGTGGGAAAAGGTATGCGAATACGTAGTATGGTGGAAGGTTGAATTGCGAACGCGAGGGCTACGCCACGTTCGCGAAGAAGGAGTGAGGTACCTGCGGAAATGGAGAACTTCTCTTTGCGATCGCATGAGGTCAACCGTGATCGCGTAGACCTGAGTAGTGAAAGCATCGTGTTCGCTTGGAGAGTATTGCGTTCGTGCAGGGTAAATCTGGGAGCCAGCGAAGTTGTTCTTCGCGATCGCGTGGTAGCTTCCGCGATCATGATTAAGGTCGCGTCTGGGCAGAACATAAATTTCAAAATCGAGGGTTTTAAGTTCATATCACAAAATTGAATTAGGAGCTCGGTAGGAGACAAATTGTGGAGAGATTTTCGGAAGGAGTTTACAGATTTGGGCCACTTGGAGTTGGATACACATGGCAAGAGCGTAGGTTCGGGTTGATTTTTCAACTCGAGGTAAGTATCTTGTCTAACCTTGTGTGGGGGACTTCCCCTTAGGATTTGAGTCTTCTATGTTGATTGTAATTCGTGTACGCGAGGTGACGAGTGCATGCTCGAACTTATTTGTGGAAAATTGGCCTTTTAGGGTTCTTAGATGTCACGACCCCAAACCCGGACCCGGTCGTGATGGCGCCTCTCATGAAGACAAGGCTAGCCGACTCTTTCCCATTTCAGTTTTAAACAAATACAATAAGAATTAAGCTATTAAACATAATAAAACCTCCCAAAAATACGGTGAATAATTCAATTTGCAGAATACAAAACCAACACAGCCCGATACCAGGGTGTCACTAGTCATGAGCAACTACAAATCTGGATAAATACAAGAAGGGTCTACATAGTCCAATACAGGTCTAAAGTGGAGAAAGATAAGATAAGGGAAGAAGCTCTAGGCTGCGAACGCCGACAGCTACCTAGAGAATCTTCGAATCCGCTCGAGCTAGAAAGATCAACACTCGCTAGCGGGATCAGCAACGCTTGAATCTGCACATAGGGTGCAGAGAGTAAAGTGAGTACTCCAACTCAGTGAGTAATAATCATAAATAAAGACTGAAAGCAAGAAATCACGTAAGGCACATTATAGGCTATAAGGAAGCAGTAAAAGCCAGTAAAGTAGTAAAGATGTGAAAAATCATTTCAATTCAGTTCAAACTTCATGAAACACCTTTTTAACAATTAAGCAGGTAAATGACAGATAAATAAGACAGATAAGCACATAAAAGATTACCCCTCGGGCATAGTGTCAACAATACCAGCCCCTCGGGCTATATCTCACATCACAATGGGTACCTGTGCTCACTAGGTGTGTGTAGACTCCTGGAGAGACCCCTTAAGACCCAAGCGCAATATCAAGCCATCTCGTGGCATCATCACTAGGCCCTCAGCCTCATATCAACAAGTCATCTCGTGGCGTATAAATCTCAGGCCCTCGGCCTCATAATCATAATCAGTGTTTCCTCACAACATATGCTCTCAGCCTTACTCAGTCAGAACCTCTCAGCCACTCGGGCAACAGTAAAACATAGTGCTCAACCCAAAATATCATTTAAAACATCATTTAAGTGTTAAAGTAGAGAAAACATGGCTGAGTTGAAAAATAGTAGAATATAGCATGACTGAGTTCAATAAAATCCCCTAAGGGTTCAAATAGTTGGCACGAAGCCCCAAATATACCATTCAGCCCAAAACATGATGATAGCAAATAGTTTTCAGTCAAATACGCGGTAAAATAGTCATTCGGAATGGACTAAGTCACAATCCCCAATAGTGCATGACCCCACGCTCGTCATCTAGCATGTGCGTCACCTCAATATAGCACAACGATGTGCAATCCAGGGTTTCATACCCTCAGGACATCATTTACAATCATTACTCACCATAAATCGGTGCAAACTCTAGCCCGTGACACCTTTGCCCCTCAAATCGGCCTCCACTCGCGTCGAATCTATCCAAAATCAGAATCACGACGTCAAAATATGCTAAGGGAAAGTGATTCCCCTTGAATCCCTCTTCAATCCTCATCAAAAAGCTCCAAAAACGCTCAACAATGGTGAAAATAAACCCCAAAATCGCGGATAAGACGATTATTTAAACATTCTGCCCAAGTCTGAAATCCTTCTTCGCGAACGCGGTCAACGCCTCGCGTTCGCAAAGCACAAACCAACTTTGACCAAAATTTTCTCTTCGCGATCGCGACCTGCCCATCGCGAACACGATGGTTCCTCAGACAACTCTTCGCGAACGCTTTCCCTAACTCGCGAACGCGATGAACAAAACACCTCAAACCCCAGCTGACCAATTTCCTCTATGCGAACGCGATCCCCTTCACACGAACGCGATGACCAAACACCTAGCCCTTCGTGAACGTGGAGCCTTCCTCGGGAATGCGAAGGCTTAAATCCCAGCCTTGATCAACTGACCCTTCGCGAACGCGAGGACCCACTCGCGAACGCGAGGACCCATTCGCGAACGCGAAGGTCATTTCTCTACAACACTGATCTGCAATTTTCTGCAATTCCAAACATCATGAAATGGTCCGATTGACCACCCGAAACTCACTTAAGGCCCCCGGTACCTCAACCAAACAAGCTAACATATCCCATAACCTCATTCAAAATTGTTCCAACCTTCGGAACGCTCAAAACAACATCAAAACACCAAATTCGCATCAGATTTAAGCCTAAGAATTCCAAACTTTTCTAAATTACACTTTTGATCAAAAACCCAACCAAACCACATCCAAATGACCTGAAATTGTGCACACACATCCCAAACGACACAACGGAACTACTGAAACTCTCAGAATTCTATTCCGACCCCTATATCAAAATCTCACCTATCAACCGGAAAACGCCAAAAATTCAATTTCGCCAATTCAAGCCTAAATCAACTCCGGACCTCGAAAACCCATTCTGATCACGCTCATAAGTCCCAAATCACTTACCGAAGCTATCCGAACCATCGGAACTCATATCCGAGCCCTCTAATAGATAAGTCAACATCCGGTTGACTTTTTCAACTTAAGCTTCCTCAAAAGAGACTAAGTGTCTCAAACCTTACCAAATCATATCCGAACTCGAGCCACCCAACCTGATCACATATAGAACCGATAGAAAAAGCAATAAAAAGCAGAAATGAGGAAAACAGAGCGGTAACTCATGAGACTACTGGATGGGTCGTCACATCCTCCCCAACTTAAACAAACATTTATCCTCGAATGAGTCAAGAAACATACCTAAAGCCTCAAACAGGTGAGGATATCTTCTCCACATCTCTTGCTCGGTCTCCCAAGTAGCCTCCTCTACGGGCCGACCTCTCCACTGCACTTTCACTGAAGCTATATCCTTTGACCTCAACTTTCGAACCTGATGCTCCAAAATAGCTGCTGGCTCCAGATCATAAGTCAAATCACCATCCAACTGAATCGTGCTGAAGTCCAGAACATGCGACGAATCCCCAATATACTTCTGGAGCATAGAAATATGAAATACCGGATGCAAATAAAGCTACTAAGCCACCTCCCCAATCCTCCGAAGCACCTCAAAAGGTTCAATGAACTGAGGACTCAATTTACCCTTCTTCCCAAACCTCATAACACCCTTCATGGGTGAAACTTTAATAGAACCTTCTCACCAACCATGAAGGACACATCTCCGGTCGGCATAACTCTTTTGCCTCGACTGCACTATACGAAGCCTCTCCTGAATTACCTTCACCTTTTCTAAAGCATCCTGCACCAAGTCTGTCCCCAATAGCCTAGCCTCACCCGGATCAAAACAACCAACTGGAGATCTACACTGCATCCAATATAAAGCCTCATATGGAGCCATCTGAATACTCAACTGGTAGTTGTTGTTATAAGCAAATTCTGCAAGTAGTAGAAATCGATCCCATGACCCTCCGAAATCAATGACACAAGCATGCAACATGTCTTCCAATATCTGAATAGTGCGCTCGGACTACTTGTCCGTCTGAGGATGAAAAGTTGTGCTCAACTCAACCTGAGTACCCAATTATCACTGCACAAACCTCCAAAACTGCGAAGTAAACTGAGTGCCCCTATCTGAGATGATGGAAACTGGGACACCATACAAACGAACAATCTCCCCGATATAGATCTCTGCCAACTACTCTGAAGAATAGGTACTACACACAGGAATGAAGTGCGCGGACTTGGTTAGTTGATCCACAATCACCCAAATAGCATCAAACTTCTTCAAAGTTCGTAGAAGTCCTACTACAAAGTCCATAGTGATCCACTCCCACTTCCACTCTGGAATATCCATTCTCTGAAGCAAGTCACCCGGTCTTTGATGCTCATATTTCACCTATTAACAATTGAGACACCGAGCTACAAACCCACAATGTCTTTCTTCATTCTCCTCCACCAATAATGCTACCTCAAATCCTGATACATCTTTGTGGCACCCGGATGAATGGAATACTGCGAGCTATGGGCCTTCTCTAGAATCAACTCCCGAAGCCCATCCACATTGGGCATACATATCCGGCCCTGCATCCTCAACACCCCGTCATCACCAATGTTCACATCTCTGTCATCATCATGATGAACTCTATCTTTAAGGATATGCAAATCAGATCATCATACTGACGCTCTCTGATATGATCATATAAGGAGGACCGAGAAACCACACAAAACAATACCCGATTGGGCTCAAAAATATCTAACCTCACAAACCGATTGGCCAAGGCCTGAACATCAACTGCAAAAGGTCTCTCCCCAACTGGAATGTATGCCAAACTCCCCATACTCACAGCCTTTCGTCTCAAGGCATCGGCCACCACATTGGCCTTTCCCGGATGGTACAATATAGTGATATCAAAATCCTTAAGCAACTCCAACCACCTCTGCTACCTCAAATTGAGATCCTTCTACTTGAACAAGTGTTGGACACTGCGATGATCAGTAAACACCTAACAAGACACACCATACAAGTAATGCCTCCAAATCTTCAATGTGTGAACTATGGCAGCTAACTCCAAATCATAAACAAGGTAGTTTTTCTCATGGGGCTTCAACTGACGAGAAGCATAAGTGATAACTCTACCCTCCTGCATCAATACACACCCAATGCCAACTCTCGAAGAATCACAATACACGGTATATGACCCTGAAGCTGATGGAAAGACTAACACTGGAGCTATGGTCAAGGTTGTCTTGAGCTTCTAAAAGCTCTCCTCACACTCATCCGACCATACAAATGAAGCACCCTTATGGGTGAACTTGGTCAAGGGCGATGCAATAGATGAAAATCCCTTAACAAACCAACGATAATAGCCCGCCAAACCAAGAAAGATGCGAATCTCTGTGGTTGAGGATAGTTTGGGCCAACTCTGAACCACCTCTATCTTCTTCGGATCAACCTGAATACCCTCGCTGGATACCACGTGTCCCAAGAAAGCTACTGAACTGAGCCAAAACTCTCACTTGGAGAATTTTGCATAAAGTTTCTCTTCCCTCAATCTCTACAACACAACTCTCAAATGCTCCACGTGCTACTCCTGACTACACGAATACACCAGAATATCATCAATGAAGACTATGACAAACGGGTCGAGATAAGGCCGGAACACACTGTTCATCAAATGCATGAACGCTGCTAGGGCATTGGTCAGCCCAAAAGACATCACCAAGAACTCATAATGACCATATCGAGTCCTAAAAGCTATCTTAAGAATATCTGAGTCCCTGATCTTCAACTGGTGATAACCTGAACGAAGATCAATCTTGGAGAATACTCTTGCTCCCTAAAGCTGGTCGAATAAATCATCAATGCAAGGCAAAGGATACTTGTTCTTAACTGTTACTTTGTTCAATTGCCTATAATCAATGCATATCCTCATAGTGCCATCCTTCTTCTTCACAAATAGAATTGGCGTACCCCAAGGTGACACACTAGGCCGAATGAACCCCTTATCGAGGAGTTCCTGAAGCTGCTCCTTTAACTCATTTAACTCCGCTGGTGCCATATGATACGGCGGAATAGAAATGGGCTGAGTGCCCGGTACCAAGTCAATAACAAAATCAATATCCCTATCTGGTGGCATGCCCGACAGGTCTGCAGGAAACACATCAGGAAAATCCCTCACAACTAGAACAGAATCAATACTGGGAGTCTCTACACTTACATCCCTCACAAAGGCTAGATATGAAAGACAACTTCCCAACCATACGCTGGGCTTTCAAGAATGAGATCACTCTACTGGGAACATAATCAGTCACACCTCGCCACTCAATCCATGGCACACCCGGTATAGGCAATGTGACTGTCTTGGCATGACAGTCTAGAATAGCACGATACGGAGATAACCAATCCATACCCAAAATGACATCGAAATCCACCATACACTATAACAAAAGATCCACTTTGGTCTCCAGACCCCCAATAGTCACCACACACGACCGGTACACAGGGTCTATAACAATAGTATCACCCACAGGGTAGATACATAAACAGGTGAAACAAGACACTCATGGGGTGTACCCAGATAACGAGCAAAGTATGATGACACATAAGAAAAGGTGGAACCGGGATCAAATAATACAGAGGCATCTCTGTGGTAGACTGAAATAATACTTGTGTTAACAGCATCTAAAGCAATAACATCGGGTATGCCTGGAAGTGCATAGAAACGGGCCTAACCGCCACCTAAGCGACCTCCCCCTCTAGGGCGACCCCTAGCTGACTGACCTCCCCCCTAGCTGGGTGGGTGGGTGGTGGTGAAGTAACTAGCGCTAAAGCCAATGACTGACCCCTCTACTAAGATGAACCCGTAAGACGACGAGGACAGTGCCTCCACATATGGCCCATCTCTCCACACTCATAACAACTCCTAGGTGCTGGAGAAGGGGACTGAAGGGAACCTCTCGCACCGAAGTGACTAGCAGATGTACCTGGCATAGAAAAGCCCTGAACTGATGGAGCACAAGACGAACTCTGAGCTGGAAGGGCACTGTGAAAACCATGACCCGATGATGCCCCACAATAACCTGGGTGAGCTGGCTGAGCATGCCTGAATGGACAGCCTCTGCCGTGCTGAAACTGACCTCTCGAAGGAGCACCACTATAACTACCAGATCCTCGAGGCCTCTTGTCCTCCCTCTCCTCTTGCTCTTGGCAACGAACAGACTCAATCTCCCAAGAAATGTCTACAACCTCCTCAAAGGTAGCACCAATCACCCTCTCCCTGGTCATGAGAATGCGAAGCTTATAAGTAAGGCCATCAACAAACCTCTTAATCCTCTCTCTATCTGTCAGAACCAACCAAATAGCATGACGAGCTAACTCAGAGAACCTCATCTCATACTGCGTCACAGTCATCTCTCCCTGACGCAACCACTCAAAATCCTTACGCAGCTCCTCTCTGCGAGAATACGATACATACTTCTCCAGAAAGAGAACGGAGAACTGCTGTCAGGTAAGGGGTGTTGCACCAATAGGCCTACGCCTCTCAAAAGTCTCCCACCAAGTGAAGGCAGCTCCCGAAAACTAATAAGTAGTGAAAATGACCCCGCTGGTCTCCAAAATACCCGCTGTATGAAGCATCCTCTGACACTTATCCAAGAAACCCTGGCATCCTCGCCCTCTGCACTGCTGAAGGTCGGAGGCTAAAGTTTACCAAACCTCTCCAACCTACGCTGCTCGTTCTCTGGCATGGCAGGAACTGCATAGTCCTGAGCAGCTGCAACCGGCTGGGTTGGATGTGCCCCCAGTGTCTGAAGTCCCTGCATGACCTGCTCAGGTGTGCGAGCGGTGGGAGTCTGACTGCCTCCCCCGGCCTGAGAAGTAGCTGTGGCTGTAGTGACTGAAACTGCCTGAGCTAGGCCAATGCAAACTGATAGGATCTGAGTAATGGCTTCTTGAAGACCCGGAATCACAATAGGCACAACCGGTGCTTGAGCCAGTGCTGCTGGAACGTCCACAATTGGGACCTGATCCTGAACTGGGGCGGCTGGTGGATCTGCAGGTGCGGGCCACACCTCTACCCTTACCGCGACCACAACCACGTCCTTGGCCTCTAGTGGCCACAACTGGTAGCACTGATGGTCTTCCATCCTGGCCGGTAGCACGTGTCCTCACCATCTGTGAGAGAATAGAATGATGGAAGTTTAGTACTCGGATCAACAAATTCGCACGACAAGAATCTCAAGAATATGAAGTGTTTCCTAAAGGTTCTGCAGCCTCTCGAGGATAAATACAGACATCTCCGTACCGATCCGTGAGACTCTACTAAACCTACTCATAACTCGTGAGACCTATGTAATCTAGGATCTGATACCAACTTGTCGCAACCCCAAACTCGGATCCGGTCGTGATGGTGCCTCTCGTGAAGACAAGGCCATCCAACTCTTTCCCATTTTAGTTTTAAACAATTGCAATAAGAATTAAGCCATTAAACATAATAAAACTCCAAAATAATATGGTGAATAATTCAATTTGCGGAATACAAAACCAACACAGCCCGATACCGCGGTGTCACTAGTCATGAGCAACTACAAATCCGGATAAATACAAGAAAGGTCTACATAGTCCAATACAGGTCTAAAATAGAGAAAGATAAGATAAGGGAAAAAGCTCTAGGCTACGAATGCCGGCAGCTACCTATAGAATCTTTGAATCCGCCCGAGCTAGAAAGATCAATACTCGCTAGCGGGATCAGCAACGCCGGAATCTGCACACGGGGTGCAGGGAGTAAAGTGATTACTCCAACTCAGTGAGTAATAATCATAAATAAAGACTAAAAGCAAGAAATCACATAAGGCACATTATAGGCTATAAGTAAGCGGTAAAAGCCAGTAAAGCAGTGAAGTAGTAAAGATGTGAAAAATCATTTCAATTTAGTTCAAACTTCATAAAACACCTTTTTAACAATTAAGCAGGTAAATGATAGATAAATAAGACAGATAAGCACATAAATGATTACCCCTCGGGCACAATGTTAACAATACCAGCCTTTCTGGCTATATCTCACATCAAATGGGTACCCGCACTCACTGGGGGTGTGCAGACTCTTGGAGGGGCCCATTACCACCCAAGCGCAATATCAAGCCATCTCATGGCATCATCACTAGACCCTCGGTCTCATATCAACAAGCCATCTCGTGGCGTATAAATCTCAGGCCCTCGGCTTTATAATCATAATTAGTGTTTCCTCACAACATAGGCCCTCAGCCTTACTCAGTCAGAACCTCTCAGGCACTCAGGCAACAGTAAAACATAGTGCTCATCCCAAAATATCATTTAAAATACCATTTAAGTGTTAAAGCAGAGAAAACATTGCTAAATTGAAAAACAGTAGAATATAGCATGACTGAGTTCAAGTATAAAGTCAATACAGTGAGGAAATAACAATAAAATCCCCTAAGGGTTCAAATAGTTGACACGAAGCCCCAAATATGGCATTCAATCCAAAACATGATTATATCAAATAGTTTTCAGTCAAATACGCGGTAAAATAATCGTTCGGAATTGACTAAGTCACAAACCCCAATAGTGCACGACCCCACGCTCGTCATCTAGCATGTGCGTCACCTCAATATAGCACAACAATGTACAATCCGGGGTTTCATACCCTCAAGACATCATTTACAATAATTACTCACCTCAAACCGATGCAAACTCTAGCCCGCAATGACTTTGCCCCTCGAATCGGCCTTCACTCGCGTCGAATCTATCCAAAATCAGAATCACGGCGTCAAAATATTCTAAGGGAACGAAGCCCAAGCGAAAATATGCAATTTACAACATAAATCCTGAAATTACCAAAACTCGACCCCCCGGGCCCACGTCTCGGAATTCGATAATTTACATCAATAGATTCCTTATCTCCCCACGAGTTCATACATACCAAAAGTCTCAAAATCCAACCATAAATGACCCCTCAAATACTCATTTCTAGGTCTCCAATTTCAAGCCCTAGTTCTTCCATTTTAGGCTTAATTTCCATGATTAATTAGGTAGATTTCACATTAGAATCGAGATTTAAGTCCATGAATCTTACCTCCAAGTGATTCCCCTTGAATCCCTCTTTAATCCTCTTCAAAAAGCTCCAAAAACGCTCAATAATGGTGAAAATAAACCCCAAAATCGCGGATAAGACGATTATTTAAACATTCTGCCCAGGTCTGAAATCCTTCTTCGTGAACGCGGCCAATGCCTCGCGTTCGCGAAGCACAAAACAACTTTGACCAAAATTTCCTCTTTGTGATCGCGACCTGCCCATCGTGAACACAATGGTTCCCCAGACAACTCTTCACGAACGCGCTCCCTAACTCGCGAACGCGATGAACAAAACACATCAAACCCCAGCTGACCAATTTCCTCTACGCAAATGCGGTCCCCTTCAAGTGAATGTGATGACCAAACACCCAACCCTTCATGAACGTGGAACCTTCCTCGCGAACGTGAAGGCTTAAATCCTAGCCTTCATCAACTGACTCTTCACGAACGTGAGGACCCACTCGCGAACACGAAGTTCATTTCTCTATAACACTGATCTGCAATTTTTTGCAATTCCAAACATCATGAAATGGTCCGATTGACCACCCGAAACTCACCTGAGGCCCCTGAGACCTCAACCAAACATGATAAAATATCCCATAACCTCATTCAAACTTGTTCCAACTTTCGAAACGCTCAAAACAACATCAAAACACCAAATTCGCATCGGATTCAAGCCTAAGAATTCCAAACTCTTCTAAATTACGCTTTTGATAAAAAAACCCAACCAAACCACATCCGAATGACCTGAAATTTTGCACACACATCCCAAATGATACAACATAACTATTGCAACTCTCAGAATTCCATTCCGACCCCTATATCAAAATCTCACCTATCAACCGGAAAACGCCAAAAATCCAATTTTGCCAATTCAAGCCTAAATCTACTCCGGACCTCGAAAACCCATTCCGATCACGCTCTTAAGTCCCAAATCACCTCCCAAAGCTATCTAAACAATAAGAACTCACATCCTAACCCTCTAACACATAAGTCAACATCCAGTTGACTTTTCCAACATAAGCTTCCTCAAAAGAGACTAAGTGTCTCAAGCCTTACCAAATCCTTTTCGAACTCAAACCAAACAACCCAATCACATATAGAAACGATTGACAAAGAAATAAGAAGCAAAAATGGGGAAAACAGAGCAGTAACTCATGAGACGACTGGTCGGGTCGTCACATTAGATGTTTATATTCTGTGTGTATGAATGTGTTCTTGACATGACTGAGTTTCCTATTTACTAGTTTCATCTCTACATGCTTAATTGGAATTAATTGCTTCATGATTCACTCTTATTGACTAATTGACTCATATTTTGATTTAATTGAAGAATTTCGTCTCTCCTATTGTCATGTTACCATTTCATAGCTGCTTGTCTTAATTGAGAATTATTATTTTCCCTCCTGAAATTTGTTTAGCCCTAAGTGAAGCTAAGATCATCTTTTCTTAAATTGAACTATCGAATATCCTCGAAATTGTCCAACCTTAAAAGGAGTTTAGATAACCTATATCTTTATTAACTAGCCCTCATTTGGGACTATTTGACCCATGTTGATTTCCTTGTTATTGACTTGTATATTGTGGAATCGTTGCTACATGTTAGTTTTCCTGCTGTTGAACTGTTCCCTTTATTTTAGTATTCTTTTCTGTGGTTATTCTTTAGGAGCTGGTTCTGCCGTTTCCTTGTGATTTAAAGTACTTGAGTCGATTTACTTGTCTTACCTTGTATTATTGTTATTATTGTTGTTATACGTATTGTGGAGATGTATGAGCCTTCTGTTGTGTTGTAACTATTGTTTCTATTAGTTGCGTTGTGTATTTACTTTGGGACTACAGATCGGTATTCCGATAGATCCCCCTGCATGTTTATATTTGGGACTATGGGACGACAGCCGATAGATCCCCCTGTACTGGATATTTACTTTGGGACAACGGATCCGTATTCCAGTAGATCCCCCTGCACATTTATATTTGGGACTACGAGACGATACCTGGTAGATCCCCCTATACTGGATATTTACTTTGGGACTACGGATCGGTATTTCAGTAGATCCCCTGCATATTTACTTTGGGGATACAGATTGGTATTCCGGTAGATCCCCATGCACAATTACATTTGGGACTACGGGACGATATCCTGATAGATCCCCTTGTTGCTATCTCTATGCTCCGAGCTATTATTTTCATTGATCCTATCCTTGAGCAAACAATATATGTGTCGTCCATTCTATTCCTTACACTTACTAGAGGGTATGAACTATGTTAGGACATTTGCACTAGCATACACGTGGCTAAGCACCCTAATCGGATAGGAGGCTTCTTGGTATTGTCGAGTGCAGACGCACACCACTGTTTATTTGTCTTCCATGTGAGAATGACTCTATTTGGTACGTGAGTTGTCAGTATGATTATGTAGTGTGATGAGGGTACAGAATGTCAAGTGATAGGGTTCAGGTATTGAGACCCGTATTATATGATTTTGAGATCAGACGTCACATAGTGACTTATATTCAAAGGTTATTTATTCAAGAAAATTATATTCAAAATATATTTATTTTGAAAGAACTATTTTTGGAAAAATACTTATTGGAACGAAGTATATTTCGAAACATTTTTTTATCACTTGAAGGATTTGACGAATTGATTGAAGATTGCTAGCTAAGACCAAATGTGAAAGTTGTCGTAGTTATTGAGTTATGACTTGCCTTTGGTGTATTTGTGATTTCAGAGTTGGGTTGTATTTCCATTCACTTTTCTGGGTTCTTATTATGGTATTCCGCTGTTACTTGCTATTTTCTTTCCTTATTGCAATTACGGTGTTGTTAGCCATATCACGTAGTCCTTATATAGATATTATGTTCTGTTGTTCTACACTTATACTTGTTTAGTTTATTAGACCAGTAGGTGTCTCGACTGTTCCTCGCCACTACTCTACCGAGGTTAGTCTTGATACTTACTAGGCACCATCATGTGCTCATACTACACTTCTGTGCATTTTTGTGCAGATCTAAGTATTGTTCGTTAGTAGCTGTGCGGGCAGTTACTGTAGAGACTCAAGGTAAACCTGATGCTGCGTTCACAGACTTCGGAGTCACCTTCCTATATTTGTATTCACATTGTTGTACTTATTTCCATATAGTTATGTTTATAAATTGTAGCAAAACTCTGTAGAGCTTATGACTTATACTACCGGGTTTTGGGAATATGTCCATTGTATAAAGGATTCATTCCAAAAGAATTTTAAGATGTTATTTATTATTGTTGTTCTTCCGTAAATATTAGGCTTACCTAGTCCTTAAGACTAGGTGCCGTCACTAAACCCAACGGAGGGGAAATTGGGTCGTGACAAGTTGGTATCAGAGCTCTAGGTTCATAGGTGCTACGAGTCATAAACAAGTTTAGTAGAGTCTTGCGGATCGGTACGGAGACATCTGTACTTATCTTCAAGAGGCTAAGAAACTATTAGGACAATCTCACTTCTTTCATTCCTATCGTGTGAGCTTATTGATATCAGAGTTTGAACTTTTATCCTTTCATAATCTCACCGACGGTGAGGACACGAGATGTGGTTTATCGAAGACGTTGCTCCTGGAGCAGGTGTGGATAGAGGTAGAGGCAGAGGCCAACGAGGGGTACGTGTCGCAGCTAGAGCACCTTCTGAGTAGCGAGTTCATGTTGGTCAGGTTCCAGGTGTCATGGCGACACAACTTGTGGTTCCAGTTCAACCCATGGTTAGGGCAGTAACATCTAAGGAAATGCTTTTTAGATTTGCAAGGTTCAAGAAAATGTGACCCTCTTACATTCAGTGGTTGGGCTTCAGAGAGAGCATGGGGTTTATTGAGGAGTGGCATCACATTCTCCGCACTATAGGTACTGTTGAGATGAGTGGGGTTGCTATTACTAAGTTCCAGCTTCAGGGAGCGACTTATCAGTGGTGGCGGGTATATGAGTTGAGTAGCTGACCGATACAGCTTCCCTTACATAGGTTCAGCTTTCAGAGATGTTTTGAGAAAGTTTGTACCTCAGTCACCTCGGGATGCATGACACGCGGAGTTTGATCAGTTACGTCAGGGCACTATGTCAGTATTAGTGTATGCCGTCAAATTCAGTGATTTGGCCAGACATGCACCTGCCTTGGTCGCTATAGTTAGAGAGCGAGTCCGTAGATTCATTGAGGGGCTCAGGCATGATATTCAGCTCAGCATGGTCAGGAGTTGGAGTCAGATGTTTCATTTTAGTAGGTGGTAGGGATCGTTCGCCGGTTAGAGGGCATGTGGGGCCGAGAGCGAGAGGACATATGAGATCAGGAGAGAGGGTTCAGGGAGGCGAGGAGGCCTCGTAGACCGGAGAGATCTGTTGGTCCTTATTTTGGAGGCAGGGTGCGACATGGTAGAGGTTTTGTGAGTCATCCAGTTCAGTTGCTCTTTAGGTTTCACATAGTGATTCAGGTGTTCATGGGTCTCAGAGTACCCGTACCGCACCGTTCCCACAACCACGTCAGTAGAGGGGTTGCTTGAGTATGGAGATACTAGCCACATGGTGAGGGATTTCCCTAGATTTCGTGCAAATGTGTCACAGCGAGGTATTCAGGTGAGTAGGGGGCGCCCAAGAGGGGGAGGCCCAGCCCGTTGATGTGTTTCTTATAGTAGGCTTAAGACCGCTATGCCGGGTGATGTCATTCAGGTATGCTTTTGGTTTGTTATAAAGGAGCACCATCCGTAGTTCATTACAGTTCTACTTATCGAGGTGAGTTCCCCTATTTGTTGCTCCAATTATGGGTAAGTTTCATGATTAGCACTCTGTTTATGTGATTACCCTGTTGGGAGATTCTATAAGTGATAGCCATGTCTATCGTCTATTTCTAGTCATTATCGAGAGTTATGAGACTAGTAGTAAATTCCTGTTGTCCATTTCAGTAGATTTGATGTGACTTCTGAGTATTTTTGGCTATGAGCTGGAATTTTTTATGCTCCATCAGTGTGGGAGCCAGTACATGTTGTAATTTTGTTGACGGAATTGATCTAGTGAGAGTTTCTAGCTGGCTTGATGTGTACCCTACTTGTGATTCAGTGTGAGATCCTTATGATTCTTTTATATGCTTTAATTCTTTCTTGTTAGATTATTTTGTAGATTAGTATTGATAGAAAAATTTGTGCTTGTCGGGCTTGTTTGATAGCTCCCTTATGTGTTTTCCTTTCCATATTCAGTCATTTTGGTTCTATACTTCTTGAGTTTTAGCTTGTGGGGTGTGTGCTTGTTGGTATTAGCTGTGATTTGGTGACTCGGGTGTTTAGTTATGTGGCTTTCATGGTTATTGTATCATCGCCAGTGCTGTGGAAATTTGAAATGGATCCCTATTGAATATGATGCTTATGGGCGATGCTGAATTTGATTTCGAGCAAATATTGCTATCAGGAATGTTACGGTGGGTCTATGAGTGATGTGTCATGTTGTAAGGTTGTACCATATGGGCGTTGGAATGAATTGATGTAGCTCATTGAGACTGATACCGGGTATGGATTTAGAGTCGGGTCTTTTGGAAATTGATGGAAGGGGAAAATTCTGGCTCTGAGGCTTATTGGTATTATTAGAAAGGCTAAATTTCAATTGAGATGATGTCGTCAGGTTTATATGGATTGGGGTGACGTGGGATTACCCGCGGGTGTATGTTGGAAATGTGCATTCAGCAACTTGAGGACTTCGGGGCGAATCTTGGCACGTTCGACAACGAACATTGGTTTTAAGAGGGGGAGGTTGTAACTATCCGGTCGGTTGTTTTGAAAATTTAAGCTCCGTTTGGCGGCATAAGGTCTTTAACAGCTTTATAATATGTGTATCGACTTACGTGCATGGTTGAATTCAGTTAACGGATGATTCAGAGTCAAATTAGAAGAATGAAACCAGTTTTGAAAGTTTAAACAATGAGAATTTGATCGGAATTGGACTTTTGAGTAAACGGCCCCGGAATGGGTTTTAGGTGATCTCAACAGCTTCGTATGGTGATTTTAGACATAGGCGTGTGTTTGTATTGTGTTTTAGAGGTCCGTAGCTTATTTAGGCTTGAAATGCCGAAAGTTGAATTTTTGAAGTTTCCAGATCAATAGTGAAATTTTAATATCGAGGTCGGAATTCGATTCCAAAAGTTGGAATAGCTCCTTAGTGTTGAATGTGACTTGTGTGCAAAATTTGGGGTCAATCGAACTTGGTTTGGTTGGTTTCGGCATCGGTGGTAGGATTCTTAAAATTTCAAGTTCTTTAGGTTTGGATTGGAGAGTGATTCGTGGTTTTAGAGTTATTTGATGTGTTCTGGGGTTGGACTAAGTTCATATGATGTTTTAGGATTGGTTGGTATGTTTGGTTGAGGTCCCGAGGGCCTCGGGTGTGTTTCGGATGCTCAACGGACCATTTTTGGACTTAGAGAAGGATCAGATTTTCTGGTTTTTCTGTTGCAAACTTTCCTTCATCGTGATCGCGTAGGTTTAGCTGAGGCAGAGGGAGTTTTGTTCTTCTCATTCGCTGAAGTATGCGAACGCGTAGTATGGTGGAAGGTTGAATCGCGAACGCGAGGGCTACGCCGCATTCGCGAAGAAGGAGTGACGCAGCTATGGAAATGGAGAACTTCTCTTCGCGATTGCATGAGGTCAACCACGATCGTGTAGACTTGAGCAACGCAAGCATCACGTTCGTGTAGAGAGTATTGTGTTCGCGTAGGTTAAATCGATTTAAATCTTCGCGTAGGCTAACCTATATCTTTGTTGACTTGCCTCATTTGGGACTATTTGACCCGTGTTGATTTCCTTGTTATTGACTTGTATATTGTGGAATCGTTGCTACATGTTAGTTTTCCCGTTGTTGAATTGTTCCCTTTATGTCATCATTCTTTTTTGTGGTTATTCTTTGGGAGCTGGTTCTGCCGTTTCCTTGTAATTTACAATACTTGAGTCGATTTACTTATCTTACCTTGTATTATTGTTATTGTTGTTGTTATATGCATTGTGGTGATGTACGAGCCTTCTATTGTGCTGTAATTGTTGTTTCTGTTGGTTGCACTGCGTATTTACTTTGGGACTACGTATCGGTATTTCGGTAGATCTCCCTGCATGTTTATATTTGGGAATACGGGATGACACCTGATAGATCCCCATGTACTGGATATTTATTTTGGGACTACGGATCGATATTCCGGTAGATCTCCCTGCACATTTATATTTGGGACTACGGGATGACACCCGGTAGATTCCCCTGTACTGGATATTTACTTTGGGACTACAGATCGGTATTCTGGTAGATCCCCCTGCATATTTACTTTGGGACTACGGATCGGTATTCCGGTAGATCCCCCTGCACAATTATGTTTGGGACCACGGGACGATATCCTGGTAGATTCCCCTATTGCTATCTTTGTGCTCTGAGCTGTTGTTTTCATTGATCCTATCCTTGAGCAAATAATATATGTGTCGTCCATTCTATTCCTTACACTTACTAGCGGGTATGAACTATGTTAGGACACTTGCACAAGCATACACGTGGCTAAGCACCCTAATCGGAAGGAGGCTTCTTGGTATTGTCGAGTGCAGACGCACACCATTATTAATTTGTCTTCCATGCGAGAATGACCCTATTTGGTACGTCAGTTGTTAGTATGATTATGTAGTGTGATGAGGGTACAGGATGCCAAGTGTTAGGGTTCAGGTATTGAGACCCGTATTATATGATTTTGAGATCAGACGTCATAGGGTGACTTATATTCAAAGGTTATTTATTCGAGAAAATTATAATCGAAAGATATTTATTTTGAAAGAACTATTTTGGAAAAATACGTATTGGAACGAAGTATATTTCGAAACATATTTTTATCACTTGAAGGATTTAACTAATTGATTGAAGATTGCTAGCTAAGACCAAATGTGAAAGTTGTCGTAGTTACTGAGTTATGACTTGCCTTTGTTGTATTTGTGATTTCAGAGTTGGGTTGTATTTCCATTTACTTTTCTGGGTTCTTATTACGGTATTCCTTTATTACTTGCTGTTTTCTTTCCTTATTGCAATTACGGTGTTGTTAGCCATATCGCGTAGTCCTTATATAGATATTATGTTCTGCTGTTCTACACTTATACTTGTTCATTTTATTAGACCAATAGGTGTCTCGACTGTTCCTCGTCACTACTCCACCGAAGTTAGTCTTGATACTTACTGGGCGCCGCCGTGGTGTGCTCATACTACACTTTTATGCATTTTGTGCAGATCCAATTATTATTCGTTAGTAGCTATGCAGGTCGTTGTTGTGGAGACTCAAGGTAAACCTTCTGCCACGTTCGCAGTCTTCGGAGTCACCTTCCTATATTTGTATTCATACTTTTGTACTTATTTCCATACAGTTATGTTTAGAAATTGTAGCAAAACTCTGTAGAGCTTATGACTTGTACTAACGGGTTTTGAGAATATGTCCATTGTATAAAGGATTCATTCCAGAAGAATTTTAAGATGTTATTTATTATTGTTGTTCTTCTGTAAATATTAGTCTTACCTAGTCCTTAAGACTAGGTGCCGCACGAAACCCAACGGCGGGGAAATTGGATTGTGACACATGTAATAAATGTTAATTAGTTTGACATTAATTTTTTTTGCATGCTAATATAAGTTATTTGTTAACTTATAATCCACATGGAATTGTAAAATCATGATTAGATAATTATGTTGTCTTAAACATGATTAAGACTCTTAGCTAGAAAATTGAATAGGTTAATTTTCATAATATTTTAATTTTTGGACGATGATTGGGAACATAGTGAACTTTTAACTCCTTGATTAATATATGTGTTTATTAACTCAATCAATTGATGCATAGTGTCATAATATGTATGTATGTAGAACATCGTGCCTTGCGTTATTTTTTTTACATGATCCTTGTAATTTTTTTTATTTTTTTAAAGAATGACTACTACTTCGAAAAACATTGTTGCTGAGCTCAACAAAGGGTTGAAGCTCAATGGTGAACACTATGAAACCTGAAGGTTGAAAGCCCAATATGTGCTAGAGGAGCAAGAGGCTCTAGAGGCCATTAACAATGTCATAAATGAGCCTGAGGAAGGCAACACTGCTCAGCATAGGCGTGAGCGTGAAGCCTATAACGGTTGGAAGAAAAAGAACTCAATTGCTCGCATTACGTTATTGAGCACCTTAGATGATGACATTCTAAGATAGTTTAAGGAATACCAAAGAGTTATGGATCTTTGGAATGCTTTGAAGAAAAGGTTTGGTACATGTTCCATTGCAAGGTTGTGATCCATAACGATCAAATTTGATTCATATAAGAAACACACAGAACATTTAATGAAAACACATCTGAGGCAAATGACAAATATGATCGGGGAGTTGAAAGATGTTGGTCATGTGTTGATTGATGAACAACAAACACAAGTTGTCATACGCTCGTTACCTAGTTCTTGGGATCATATGAAAATGTGTCTAACCCATAATGAGCGAATCACAACTCTGGAAGATGTCCGGAGACATCTTGAGTTAGAGGAGGAACGACTTGAGGCTGCAAAGCCAATAGCTAAGTTGCACATGGCACCAACCTCCAAAACCAAGAGTGATTCAAAGAAAAGGAACTGAGGAAAGAAGAAAGGGCCACCTCAAGCTCAACCAGCTTAGTCTGCAAAAAGGGCAAAAGACTGAAAAAGGCAAGAATTGACGTCACAAACGTGTCAAAGTTGCTAAAGTGAAATGCTATGATTGTGACAAATAGGGTCACTATGCCAGAGATTGCTATGAGCCTCCTATAAAGGTACTTCACGATGCTCGAATTAGTGAACTTTGTGTTTCTAGTTCTGTTTTTCTAACTGAATCTAATCCTTTGTGGATTGTAGACTCAAGAGCAACGGACCACATAGCCTGGGAACGTAGTGCCTTTGTTGAGTTTTAGCAAGTTCTACGTGGAGCAAAGTGGATATATGTGGGCAACAACAATAAAGTTGTCGTTAAAGGGATCGGTACATGCAAGTTAGTCCTGCATGGTGGTCAATACCTAATACTACATGATGTTCTATTTGCACCAACAATTCGCCGGAATGTTATTTCAGTTTCAGTTTTGCTTAAGCTAGGATTTGACTTGTTTTGTCATGGCAGTTCTACCAAGTTGACTTTTGGTTCAACTTTATTTGGTTTTGGTCATGTGACCGGAGGTTTAATTATTATGGATTTGGATTATGATTCATTTAATAATAATGCTAGTTTTTCAATATTTGTTTATTCACATAAATATGATAGTAATGTAAACATATGGCATGCTAGACTTGGTCATATTGGCAAACAAAGAATGCAAAGGTTAGCAAAACAAGGTTTTCTTTCCAGCATTGAACATGTGGAATTGTCCACTTGTGAAAATTGTCTAGCTGGAAAATCTGCAAGAAAACCTTTTGGTCAGGAAACTAGAGCCGAATATCCTGCAATTAGTCCATTCAGACATTTGTGGGCCTATGAAGGTTAGGGCTAGGCATGAAGCGAGTTATTTCATCACATTTATTGATAAATTTGCCCATTTCAGTTATGTCTATTTGATTTCCTACATATCAGAAGCAATAAGTTGTTTTAAACACCATATGAGCTTAGTGGAAAATCAATTAGACAAGAAGATAAAAGCTCTTCGAACTGACCGTGGTCGTGAATACTTATCAACCCAGTTTAATAATTTATGTGACGAAAAGGGAATAGTTCATCAATTGACTATCCCAAATACCCCACAGCAAAATGGTGTTGTGGAGAGAAGAAACAGAATGCTCCTACAAATGGTTAGGTCAATGATGGCACAAGCTAACCTCCCAATAAGTTATTGGGGTGATGCATTGCTTACTGCCACCTTTGTGCTTAACCGAGTGACTACAAAATAAGTTACTACTACTCCATATGAGTTATGGACTGGAAGACAACCTGACCTGAGTGTATTACACAACCTTCACATCATGTTTCCATAGCTTTTAGTTGGGCATTTCATACTATTCCACATCGTTCACATTATCACCGCTATCTTGAGCGGAGTCCGATCTCAACCCGATCGGCTAGGCCGTCTCCCGGAGACATTACCAATATTCTATTCACACTTTCTAGTTTCAATCATCAATGCATAACCGCCATGTGCATATGTCATGGCGTCCGATCACGGCCCAATCGGCTAGGCCGCCTTACCGAGGCGTTACCATTTTCCATTATTCATCTCACTCCAATCTTTGGTTACACATGTATTAGTTTACCGGCACTTGGGGCCACAATTTTCACATTCCACAATTCACGTTTCACATTGTTCCCATTTTCAACATTAGGTTTGTAATTCAAGAGAGTATGGCACACAAGAGCAAATAAGGTTGTAGGCGTAGATGAGACTTCATGTAAATGGCACAACAACGCTCTTCAATTTCAATCTAAGGTCTAAGCATTTTGATATATGATTCATAGTCCTTGCACCTTTTCAAATTATCAAGAATATCACATTGATCAATTTGAGACATAGTTTCCACGCATATAAGGTTACAACACCAAGTTAAGTGAAATAGCAATCAATACAACAATTCAATTTAATCTTACCGTACTCACACAACCAAAGATGAAGCTCAATTTCTAAAAGACGGGGTTTTAGCCATATATACCTCAATTAAGCTTTCCTTATTCCTTACAAAATTCCGAAGCTTTTAGCACTTCGATCTCTTGGGATGAAGATTTAGGTGCCCTCACTTGATTATCTTCAAATATTTGGCAAGGTTTCATGGAGTAATTTGATGGGAAACACTTCCCTCTCTAAGACCCTCTCTCTCTCTCTCTAAAAGCATCAGGAAATCTGCTCAAAATGAGCTATAACACCGAATATATCGATAAGGGGTCGGGTTTAAAATTTGAAAATTGGAGCCCCGAGTCAGGTCTGCGATCGCATTTGCGATCACAAAGTGGAAATGCGGCCCGCAGAATGGA
The DNA here is from genome assembly GCF_000393655.2 of Nicotiana sylvestris. Lineage (NCBI taxonomy): Eukaryota > Viridiplantae > Streptophyta > Magnoliopsida > Solanales > Solanaceae > Nicotiana > Nicotiana sylvestris. The sequence goes on from NC_091062.1 coordinate 73,383,861, forward strand.
CCGCAAAAGTGCTCCCAAATCTGAACATTTTGTTTGGGTATGCGGCAAAAATGCAGTCCGCATACCTGTTCTGCGATCGCATAATGCACCGCAGAATTGCTCCTTACAAAATTCCAAGGAAATTATGCGACGACTATGAGGTCCGCATATTGGTTATGCGATCGCATAACCAATATTTAACCTCAAATTTGACTAACACACTGACTCACGTTGTGGTGACTATGCCCCCTATGCGGTCCGTATACCTGATATGCGACTGCATTCTCGACCGCAAAATCGTACTTTTCTGGAAAACATTATTTCTTGACTTTTTAAATGCACTGTCCAATCCAAAGGGGTCCGAACCGCGGCGAGCTTTATGAATCCTAACACATGCTCCTAACTTGGCACCACAGGATTCAGGGTTCTGAGTAGGAAATTCACGGGGCCTTAGATCCTCCCCCACTTAAGATCATTCGTCCTCGAATGAGAATCAAGGTTCACTTATTAACAGTCTTAGTGCAATCTTCTGCTCTTTATAACCTGAAACATGTTGCCAGTCCCCAAATTTAGCTAACTCCCTATATTTCCGAAAATTTCGCCAGAGTTTCCTTTGTATTTAGGCCTATCCACCTGTCAGAGAGCCCCAAAAACATATCCTAACAGCGGGTACACATTCCATAGACATAAGACATGACATAACTCGTACAATACTAACCATGGCCGCATTGGCAACATGTATATATATAACCAAAATAGGACAGTGTTACTTAGATCAAATCAGAAGATAAGAGTTCATAGGAGCTAAGTGCATAAAAGCTATTACATGACTATTCAAACAAATGTGGGTACATCTTTTTCATCTCATCCTCGGCTTCCCAAGTGGCTTCCTCAACTTGCTGGTTTTGCCATAACACTTTCACGGATGCAATTTCCTTATTCCTCAATTTCCGAACTTGCCTATCAAGAATGGAAACTGGAACTTCTTCATATGACAACTCTTCATTAACCTCAATAGTCTCAACTGGCACAATAGGGGACGGATCTCCCACTACCTTTCTCAACATGGACACATGAAAGACCGGGTGTACCATTGACATCTTGGGTGGCAGCTCGAGCTTGTATGCCACCTAACCAATCCTATGAATGATTCTGTAAGGTCTGACATACCTCGGACTCAATTTTCCCTTCTTTCTGAACCGCATGATGCCCTTCATAGGGGAAACCTTCAGAAATACCCAATCATCTTCTTTGAACTCTAAATCTCTGTGACACACATTCGAATAGGATTTTTGGTGACTCTGAGCAGTTTTCAATCTCTCCTTAATAATCTTGACTTTCTCTATGGCCTGATACATGAGGTCCAGCCCTATCAATTCCGCTTCTCCAACCTCGAACCACCCAATGGGAGACCTGCATCTCCTACCATACAGTGCTTCAAATGGTGCCATCTGGATACTAGCGTGGAAGCTGTTATTGCAAGAAAATTCTATGAGTGGCAAATGGTCATCCCAACTACCCTTGAAATCAAGAGTACAAGCGCGCGACATGTCTTCAAGCGTCTGAATAGTCCGCTCTGCTTGATCATCGGTTTGTGGATGAAAAGATGTGCTAAGATTTACCTGCATACCCAAACCTTGCTGAAACCTCTTCCAAAAGTTGGTTGTGAACTGAGCCCCGCGATCCGAAATGATTGAGACTGGAGTGCCATGTAACCTGACAATTTCTTTGATATACAAATGAGCATACCATTCCGCTGTGTCGGTAGATTTGACTGGCAGGAAGTGCGCTGACTTTGTGAGTCGATCAACAATCAACCAAATTGAGTCGAACTTGCACGGAGTGCGTAGTAACCCTACCACACAATCCATGTTGACCATCTCCCATTTCCACATTGGAATTTCTATGCTTTGTGCCAATCCACCGGGCCTTTGGTGTCCGGCCTTTACTTGCTGCAATTCGGACATTTTGCCACAAAGTCCGCCACATCTTTCTTCATGTTATTCCACTAATAAATTTCCTTGAGAGCATGATACATTTTTGTGGAACCCGGGTGCATGGAATACCTGGAAGTGTGAGCTTCTGCCATGATCCTTTCCCGAAGACCTTCGATATCTGGAACACATAGGCGGTCTTGGTACCGTAGGGTACCATCATTCATGCCAAAGGAAAAAGCTGTGGTTTTGTATTTGAGAATCCCCTCTTTCATTTGTGCTAATAACGGACCCACGAATTGCTTCTCTTTCACCTCTGCCACAAGCGATGATTTAGCCCCATTCTGCACAATTACCCCTCCTTCATTAGAGTCCGCAAGGCAAACTCCCAAACTAGCCAACTGGTGAACCTACCTGGCCAACGGCCTCTGATGGGCCTCCAAATGAGCTAAACTTCCCTTGGATTTTCGACTAAGTGCATCTGCCACAACATTAGCCTTTCCCGGGTGATAGAGAATATCAATGTCATTGTCCTTGAGTAACTCTAGCCATCTTCTTTGCCTCAGATTTAACTCTTTCTGCTTGAAAATATATTGAAGGCTCTTATGATCTGTAAATACATCCACATGGACCCCATACAAATAATGTCACCAAATCTTTAGTGCAAACACCATTGCTGCCAGCTCTAAGTCATGAGTTGGTTAGTTCTTCTCATGATTTTTGAGTTGCCTAGAAGCATAGGCTATAACCTTGCTGTATTACATTAACACACACCCAAGCCCGACTTTCGAAGCATCGCAATACACCACAAACCCCTTTGTACCCTCTGCCAGGGCTAACACCGGTGTTGTTGTCAATCTTGACTTCAATTCTTTGAAACTCTTTTCACAAGCATCAAACCACTGGAATTTAATTGCTTTTTGCGTCAATTTAGTCAATGGAGAGGCAAGAGTAGAAAACCCCTCCACAATCCTCCTGTAGTACCCAGCCATGCCTAAGAAACTGTGAATCTCAGTTGGAGTGGTAGGTCTAGGCCAATTCTTCACTGCTGCAATCTTTTGAGGATCAACCATAATTCCTTCCCTGGAAATGACATGGCCCAAGAACGCGACAGATTTAAGCCAGAATTCACATTTCAAAAATTTTGCATACAATTGATGTTGCTGAAGAGTCTGCAAAACTGCCCTAAGATGGGCAGCATGGTCCTCTCGACTTCGGGAATACACAAGGATATCATCAATAAACACTATCACAAAGGAGTCTAGAAATGGCTTGAAGACTCGATTCATAAGATCCATGAAAGCTTCCGGGGCATTTGTTAGCCCAAAAGACATTACCATAAATTCAAAGTGCCCATACCGAGTCCTGAAAGCTGTCTTTGGAATATCCTGCTCCTTTATCTTCAATTGATGATACCCCGACCGCAAGTCAGCCTTTGAAAAACACACAGCACCCTGCAATTGATCAAACAAGTCATCTATTCTAGGAAGGGGATATTTATTTTTGATTGTGACTTTGTTGAGTTGTCGGTAGTCAATAAACATCCGTAGCGAACCATCTTTCTTCTTTACAAACAAGACCGGTGCGCCCCACGATGACACACTCGACCGGATGAAACCCTTTTCTAGCAAATCCTTTAATTGTTCCTTTAGCTCTTTCAATTCTGCCGGTGCCATTCTGTAAGGTGGAATTGATGTAGGTTGCGTGCCTGGCATCACATCGATCCCAAAGTTAATCTCCCTGTCTGGTGAAACCCCAGGGAGCTCATCTGGAAAGACATCTGGAAATTTATTCACAACGGGTACAGACTCAAGGCTAGGTGCCTCGGCATCAGTGTCCGTAACATGGACTAAATGACAGATACACCCCTTCTTGATCATCTTTGCGGCCTTAAGGTAAGAAATAAACCGACCTTTAGGCACTACATTATCTCCCTTCCATTCAACCACGGGATCATTAGGAAACTCAAGCCTCATAGTTCTAGTTCGACAATCAAGCTTGGAAAAACATTAATAGAGCCAATCCATTCCCATTATTACATCAAAATCCACCATACCTAGTTCAATAAGATCGGCCATGGTATTCTTACCACGCAGCGTGACAACACAACTTCTATAAACTCGAGTAGCCAAAATTGACTCACAAACTGGAGTAGATACTGAGAACGGTTCATGAAGCTGCTCTGGTTCTATCCCAAATTCCATAGCAATAAAAAGGGTAACATAGGACAGGGTGGAACCGGGGTCAATAAGTGCATACACATCATGAGATTGGACAGTCAGAATACCTGTAATAACATCTGGGGAAGCCTCTGCAGTCTGGCGCCCACTCATAGCATAGAACCGGCTGAGCCCTTATGAACTCTGTGCACCACCCCTAACTGCACCATGCCTTGCGGGTGCTGGGATACCTTGAGCTGGATAGGGGGCTGAAGATGTAGCAACTGCTAAACCGGATGAATGTACTGTGCCCCTACCTGCTCCCTGGCGAGATGCATGACAATGCTTTTGAATGTGGCTCCTCATCCCGCATCCATAGCACACAGGTAACTTCAAGTAGCAAACCCCTAAATGCATCTTCCCGCACTTGGGGCATGGGGACCTCTGTTGCTTCTAGGGTTTCTCTCCTGACCAACCCCGCTGGTAGGATCCTCGGTTGCCCTGACTGGGCCTGAAATGACTCCACTGTTGCTGCTGGCTGGGCTCTGATGGCGGTGCACTAGCTGAAGACTGTGCAATAGATTGTGGTGGTCCTGATGATCCTCCCCGAAAAGCTGGTCTTCCCACACCTAGTGACTCACCCATGTTGCCCACAGACCGGGTCTTTCTTTTACCCTCTCTCTCCATTCTGTTCTTTAATTTACGGTTCTCTGTGGCCTGAGCAAATGCTACCATCTTCCTATAATTCATGTCGGAATTCAATGCAGCCGTAGAAGCCTCATTAATGGTCAAAGAATTAAGGCCCTGAACAAACCGGCGCACCCTGGCCTCCATTGTGGGCAACATATGAATGGCATACTTGGACAAGCGATCAAACTCCATGTAGTACTCCCACACACTTCTGTTACCTTGCCTCAAATTTTCAAACTCTGCCGCACGGGCTGCCCTTGTCTCAGCGGGTAGGAAATGGTCAATAAAGGCATCAGCGAACTCGCTCCACCTTACCGGAGGGCGCCCCTCCTCTCAGGAATCCTCCCACAACTCAAACCATGAATATGCCACCCTTTTCAAGCGGTAGGTAGCCAACTCTACTCCTTCTGTCTCAGTTGCACGCATAACCCTGAGGGTCTTGTGCATTTCATCAATAAAATCCTGAAGGTCTTCTTCTGGATTGGCACCTGTAAACACCGGAGGGTCTAACTGAGGAAATCTGTTCACTCTAGAACTAGTAGAATCCCCTTGCTGGCTGGATAAACTAGGCGCAACATTCGACCTTTGGGCCTGGGAGGCCACTAGCTGGGTCAACATCTGAATAGCTCCCCTATGATCCCTATCCGAAATACCAGAACCGGAAACTGGAGCTACAGGCGGGACAGGAGTATCAACGGGAGGGATGGTGGTAGTATCCCCCGCAGGTGCAGGAACTAGGGTAGTCTATTCTGGAATAGGAGTACCAGGCAGGGTGATAGTAGGGCGACTACCCTCACCCGTAGTATCAAGCAATGATTCATCAGCCACTCCTGAGGTGACATTGGCTCCTTGGCCAAATCTCGCTTTCTTCTTAGGTTCCATTTACTGAAAAATAGAACAATTCACTAATTAAAGAGGGAACAGTTTCACCGCACGATCCAAAATACCAAAGAAGGGTGTTATTCCTAAATGCCCAAGTAGCCTCCAACTTATAGATGTAGTCGACTACACACCGATAAGAAGGACTCTACTAGACACGGTTCCGTGACATCCTAGGACACTTCAAAACCTTAGGCTCTGATACCAAGTTTGTCATGCCCCAACCTCGGGAGGCGCGACCGGCGCTCAATTCGAGTGAACCCAACTGAGCAAGCCTTACCATACACTTCCTACCCACCTCGATATGAATAAAGAAACCATACTTTTGTTTATCCATTTAGACAGGGAAAGGCAGCACATTCTACATTGATAGTTCATTTTAAACACCACATTAAACCGTAGATGAGTTAGTTTCCAAGATCCCCATAGAGTTACAATTTATAGGCAACATAAGTTTAGAATTACAAAATGGTTCGTAGACCCATCCAACCCCCGTACATAACCCACACATATGTCTACGGAACCTCTAGGATACAAAATATGAGTTTGACAACGCCGGCAACAAGGCCCCGGCTATACCTCAAAATGGAAGTCCACAATACAAAGATATACAATATATCCCCTTGAAGGAGAAAGGAGCTCACCAAGATCTTGACAAGAGGGATGTTTCGCTACACACGACCAACACTATCCACTATGGAGCCACCTATATTCATTTTAAAAAAATGTAGTGCCCCCGGCAAAAGGGATGTTAGTACCATGGAATAGTACTAGTAATTATAACTAAACACCATCAAAATAGAAAGAACTTTCATACACAAGCAAGGAAATCACATGTATCACTCCAAAGCTTTAAACGATCACAACATTATCAACATGAAAGAATTACACAACCTTCACATCATGTTTCCATAGCCTTTAGTTGGACATTTCATACTATTCCACATCGTTCACATTACCACCGCTATCTTGAGCGGAGTCCGATCTCAACCCGATCGGCTAGGCCGTCTCCCGGAGACATTACCAATATTCTATTCACACTTTCCAGTTTCAATCATCAATGCATAACCGCCATGTGCATATGTCATGGCGTCCGATCACGGCCCAATCGGCTAGGCTGCCTTACCGAGGTGTTACCATTTTCCATTATTCATCTCACTCCAATCTTTGGTTACACATTTATTAGTTTACCGGCACTTGGGGCCACAATTTTCACATCCCACAATTCACGTTTCACATTGTTCCCATTTTCAACATTAGGTTTGTAAGTCAAGTAAGTATGGCACACGAGCAAATAAGGTTGTAGGCGTAGATGAGACTTCATGTAAATGGCACAACAACGCACTTCAATTTCAATCTAAGGTCTAAGCATTATGATACATGATTCATAGTCCTTGCACCTTTTCAAATTATCAAGAATAGCACGTTGATCAATTTGAGACACAGTTTCCACGCATATAAGGTTGCAACACCAAGTTAAGTGAAATAGCAATCAATACAACAATTCAATTTAATTTTACCGTACTCACACAACCAACGATGAAGCTCAATTTCTAAAAGACGGGGTTTTAGTCATACATACCTTAATAAAGCTTTCCTTATTCCTTACAAAATTCCGAAGCTTTTAGCACTTCGATCTCTTGGGATGAAGATTTATGTGCCCTCACTTGATTATCTTCAAAGATTTGGCAAGGTTTCATGGAGTAATTTGATGGGAAGCACTTCTCTCTCTAAGACCCTCTCTCTCTCTCTAAAAGCATCAGGAAATCTGCTCAAAATGAGCTATAACACCGAATATATCAATAAGGGGTCGGGTTTAAAATTTAGAAAATTGGAGCCCCGAGTTAGGTTTGCGATCGCAAAGTGGAAATGCGGCCCGCATAATGGACCGCAAAAGTGCTCCTAAAATTTGAACATTTTGTCTGGGTATGCGGCAGAAATGCGGTCCGCATACCCGTTCTGCGGTCGTATAATGCACCGCCGAACTGCTCCTTACAAAATCCCAAGGAAATTATGCAACGACTATGCGGTCCGCATATTGGTTATGCGATCGCATAATGGACTGCATATTTAACCTCAAATTTGACTAACACACTAACTCACTTTGCGGTGACTATGCCCCATATGCGGTCCGTATACCTGATATGCCACCGCATTCTCGACCGCAAAATCGCACTTTTCTGGAAATTTTATTTCTTGACTTTTTAATGCACTGTTCAATCTAAAGGGGTTCGAACTGCGGCGAGCTTTATGAATCCTAACATATGCTCCTAACTTGGCACCACGGGATTCAGGGTTCTGAGTAGGAAATTCATGGGGCCTTACAAAGAAGTACAAGGATCACTTCATTCGAGTGGGAGAATTTTAGCAGATGATGAATTAGTTTCTCATTAAAGACCTCCTTCATCATCAAATGCGAATGAAAGTTATCCTTCTACATTTAGTGGAAGTGACCAAATGGATCTTATTCCAAATGGGAGCAGGATGAACGATCTTGATCCGAGTGGGAGCAACATTGATCCAAATGGGAAGAATGATGAATCACAAATAAGACGTGGTTCTCATAAAAAGATTCCATGCTGACGATTTGATTTTGAAGGTGGCAAACTATTTATGATGCTCCTACAAGAAGAAAACGACCCTAAAAATGTAAAAGAGGCTCTCTCATGCCCTTCTAAGGATAAATGGACACAAGCAATAGAAGATGAATTGGAGTCTATGAGTGTCAACAAAGTTTGGGAACTAGTTGACCTCCTTGAAGGATGCAAAGCAATTGGGAGAAAATGGGTTCTCAAAATTAAGCTCAAGGCTAATGGCAGGGTTGAGAGATATAAGGCTCGACTGGTGGCAAAAGGGTATACATAACATAAAGGAATAGAATACAAAGAGACTTTCTCGCATGTTGTACGGTTTACCTCAATTCGTGTGGTTCTAGCTATTATTGCAAGCTTGGATCTTGAGTTTCATTAGATGGATGTAAAGACTGCTTTTCTCAATGGAGAACTAGATAAAGAAATCTATATGGAACAATCTGAGTGTTTCATTGAAAAGGGCCACGAACAAAAGGTTTGTAGACTTTTGAAGTCTATTTATGGCCTCAAACAATCTTCAAGGCAGTGGTATATACGCTTTCAGAATATTCTTGTATCCATTGGTTTTACCATGATGGATGAAGACCATCGCGTTTATACCAAGATATCAAGAAATAAGCTTATGATTTTAACATTGTATGTAATGACATACTTATAGCTGGAAATGATAAGGAGTTTATAACCGAGATAAAATCATGGTTGTCATCTTAATTTGAGATGAAAGATATGGGTAAAGTTGCATATATTCTTGGAGTTAAGATTTCAAGAGATCATCCAAAGAAACTATTGTATCTCTCACAAGAGAATTACATTAGAAAAGTTCTTGAACGATTCAATATGCAAAATAGTAGCTCAGTTGAAACTCCTACAGTAAAGGCCATATCTTGGGAAGTTAGATGTGTCCTAAGACTCCTAAAGAGACAGAAAGAATGAGTCGAGTCCGTTATAGGAGCGCAGTCGGAAGTCTAATGTACGCTATGGTGTGCACTAGACCTAATATTTGTCAAGCAGTTGGCTTGGTAAGTAGATATCAAACCGACCCAAGTTTAGCACATTGGCAAGCAGTAAAGGAGATTATGAGATATCTGAAGGGAACTGCTGATTATTCCTTTTGTTATCAAGGCGGCAAGGATCTGCGATTAGTTGGATATAGTGATGTTGATCATGGAGGAGATCTAGACGAGAAGAAGTCTATCTCAAGATATGTTTTCTTACTCAGTGATGGGGCCATATCATGGAGTAGTAAGAAACAATCATGTGTATCACTATCTATGATGGAAGCCGAATATGTGGCTCTCGATCAGCAGCACAAGAAGCTATTTGGTTGAAAAAGTTCTTGGAGCACTTGTTGGATATCGCTGAAAATACTGAAACAATATTAGTCTACTGTGACAGTAAGGCTGCAATATCCTCCACCAAGGACCCTAAGTTTCATTGTAAAACCAAATATATAGATATCAAGTATAACTATGCGAGAGACATGGTTAGACGCAAGATAGTGAATGTGAAGTATGTGTCTACAAAAGATATGTTAGCAGATCCATTGACCAAGCCTTTGTGTAGAGATGCATTTGTGAGACACACTAGGTCTCAAGGCTTGCGTAGAATCTGAGATACTTTATTTTGTTATTTATTTTCCATATTCACAAAACTGATGTTCTTTGATTATCAATAAAGTTGATTTACATACATACATATTTTTATCATTGAATGTTATGTGCATTCTTTATTTTTTAAATATGTCGAGTAGACAAGAGGTTGGCATTCTTACATCACTACAATTTAGTGATGTAAGGAGATGAGACATAGTTTTAAGCAAAATTATCATAAGGATAATTTGAGAGCTATTCGCTTAAAATTAGAATGTCGCTTAAACAATGACATAAGGTCATTAGGGTGAAAAACGTTCATCTAGTCTACTTTGTGAGCCGGATGTGAGTTAAAAATAATATTGTAGATCAAAGAACTCAAATTTAGATACTATGGTATCTAAATATCATCTGTACAGCATTCTTTATGAGACAAAGACATACACTCCTTGGGAAAAGGGAAAAAATATTGTAGCACATGTTTCATACCATGTGTGCTAATGTCGACCAATTGGGTTAACATAAGTCCATTCTCAACTTACTGTTGTGTGAGACCCTGACTTTTATGATAGCTCAAGATTTTGTACCCTTAGAGACTCCGATCAGATACTTGAGACTTAGTGTGATGTTAGCTATCTTAGTGTGTTTCCAAAAGATCATGTACACAAATTCGGTCTAGCGGAGCATATCTAGAAAAGAAGTCATACTAATATTAAGGGAATCGTGAGAAGAGAAAGATCATTGATGGAATCTCATTTATTTGTATTCATTCGTGCACCAATTAAAACTTATGAGTTATGATTGTGAATACAAGAAATAATGATATATGATATTTTGAGACTATATCAAATGTGATTTATATGATCTTGGGTACTACATACTTTATGATATACTTGCAGGTTTGTGCTCGACGAGAGGCTATATACTCCTAACATATGTATAGCACTTAGCTCTCATAGTATGTTGGTCGCACAGTCTACTTCATTGTATGAATGATTGAGGAGATGCATTGAGAATATGTTTCTCAGACTAGATGAGCACTCCCATTATGTGTGAGTAAGAGATATAGGAAATAGAGTCCACCCATAAGGGGTGCTCTTAGGGCCCACTAGGGTAAAATACAGTAATTTTGGTAATTACTGTAACCCTAGTATTCCATATATAAGTACACTTAGTGTATACATTAAAAACATACTCTGAGCTGTATTTTTCCTACGCTCTCTCTATCTCTCAATCCAAACTAGGGCTTTAGACTGTGGAATTGGGGGTTGCTCCAACACACCCTGACAACCACCGTCGACCAGTAATTTCAGCCGTGGTTTATCCGTTTTTGCTTCCGCTACGAAGAACAAGTAAGTTTTCGTTTTACGATTTATGAACTAATCTAATGTGTTTAGATTAACGTGTTCCTTCAATGTCCTAGTAGGTGTCTTGACTTGGCCTCGTCACTACTCTACCGAGGTTAGACTTGATACCTACTGGGTACCATTGTGGTGTACTCATACTACGCTTTTGCACATCTTTTTATGCAAATCCAGGCACGTTTGCCCGTGCTGGACGTTAGTGATTGACTTGTTAGATGCCTTCCGGAGACTTCAAGGTATACCTACTCGGCGTCTGCAGGCCTCGAAGTCACCTTTTCTTATCTTCTCATTCTGTTATTTTCCTTATCAGATAGTGTTGTAGTAGACATTTTAGGATATTGTGTAGAGCTTGTGACTCAGTTCCACTGATTTTGGGAATATGTTGTTGAGGTTATATTTTTGGAAGTTACTATGAGTTATTCTATTTTATTTTAGTATCTTTATTTGATCATTTTTGTTAAGTTATTATTAATTGTAAGGTTTACCTAGTTTTAGAGATTATATGTCATCACGATATTCTAAGGTGGGAGATTGGGGTTGTCACATGACTTCTTCCAACAACATTTGGTTGAGAATGCTTTGATAAACCTACAGTTTCTTTTTTATGGTTGTGGGATCGATTTGATAAAATAGACTAATTCCATATGTTAAATGAGAAAGTAAAAAGAGAGTTCTTCACTCTAAAATAAGTTAAACAGGCAAGTGATGCGAGAGTTCTTTTATTCTAACCCAAATCAGTATCTTACCGATGACAACTCAAGTTTGTGAAAGCATAGGAATAGCCTCGACATGAGGTGGTAATTACTCATCACTCGCAAATATACATAGTTTATTTATTCAAGCTCAAGAATAAGTGTAGACATTTTAATGCGAACTCTACACATAATTTATCGCATAGTCCCAGCTTGGTCTATAAATTTTACCACAATATTATCATTCTAATCTTTGCAAAAGCAGTATCTATCTTACTGATAACTTGGGCACCAAAAGCGCAAGAAATCCAAGGATTAATATTTTCATTAGAAAGCAAAATGCCTTTTTTCTCTTGAATTGAAAAAAATAAGTAATAGAAAGACTTAAGTACGTTATAACTCAAAAACGCTTTTTAAATTGAAATTCTAATAAATCTTATCATTTTATATTTTATATCATTTTTTCTCCTTTTGTTTCTTGATTATCGTATTGCTTTATTTGTCGCACAGTATGATTGCACAATTATGTGAATTTTTATTAGTTTGCCTTTAAATTTAATGTCTTTGTTTATTACCTCCTTTAATATAACTTAAATAATATAGATTTTTTACCCCTAATAAAGTTGATTATTAATTTATCACTCTTTTACTTGAAATTAATTCATTGTTTTATATCTTTTTATTTTTGACTTTATCTATTAATGGTTTTAGTTATATTTTATTATTTGCATGAATTTTCTCATCATAATTCAAAAGATACTTTCTCATCTCAAGTTCAAATAAGTTTTATCTCTATAACTTTATAATAATAAAATTTATTTTTTCTTCTAAGTAAGTTCATTTATTCGTACTTGAAATTCTTTTATTGTTCAATATTATTTGAATTTAAATTTTCATAAGATTTGATTTATGTGTTATTATCTATTGTATTTTTTCATCATAATTAAAAAAATCACTTTCTTATCTCAAATTCAAATAAGTCTCATCATTCTATTTTTTTTTTTCTCAATATGTCACTTGGCTTCGTATCAAGCTTGACTAACATCCTTTTAATGTAATTTATACAAATTTTAATATATTATTGTCACGATCCAAAAATTACTAGTCGTGATGGCACCTAACTCGATCTGCTAGGTAAGCCAACTGACACAAAAAAATACAACTCGACTGAGAATATAGGAAATTAGAGAATAAATAATTGATCGTTTACAAATTTATCCAAGATCTGGTAGTACGAATCACGAGCTTCTAAGATTTGGAATTTTAAAACTGGTGCAAATAAATACGCGTTCTATTTGATGGTTACTTAAACAGATTAGCAATAATCTAAACTACCAAGGACAAGTGGCAGCTATAACCAAACGCACGAACATCTTGTGAAACAACACCCGGCATCACCAGCAGCTCTGCTCCAAAATTTGCACGAAACGTGCAGAAGTGCAGTATCAGTACAAACGACCCCATATACTGGTAAGTATTTTGTCTAACTTCGTTGAAGTAGTGACAAGGCTTTTAGTTAAAAAGGTTCGTATTGTTATAACATGTATAATATATTAACAGTAAATCAGTTCAAAGTATAATGGATAAGGTATCATATACAACTCGGCGAGACAGTCAATAACTACTAAAAAGAACCATAATAGAATATTTATGATCTTTCCTGGTATGAAATATATGCCCAAAATGCCAAAACGTCAAATCATATGGCACGGTAACTGTGATGACCTTCACTTGTGTTGCAAGTAAATTCTGTGTTCCGAGGCATTAAAAACCTCTCTTTGTCTTACCTCGATTTGTGTTCGTATTCCGGGCGAGTTTTTGAAAAGCTTTTATGTGAAAACTAAGTGAAATAAGAAAATTAGCTTTCAAAATTAATTAAAGTTGACTTTTGTCAACATTCTTGGTAAACGGGCCGGGACCCATGATCTGACGGTCTCGTAGGGTCCCTAGTAAAATCTGGGACTTGGGCGTATGCCCGGAATCGAATTCCGAGATCCCAAGCCCGAGAAATTAATTTTTAAAGAAAATTATTTTCTGGAAAGTATAAGAGTTTTTGGAAATGAAAAGATGTTTGAAATTGATGGTATCGGGCCCGTAATTTTTGCCAAGAGTCCGGTACAAGTTTGAAATAATAATTAAGTTGAATCAGTGAAGTTTGGTAAGAATCGGAGTCCATTTAGTATAAAACGTACCTTTATTTGAGAAAATTAAAAATTTTGATGTTCTTGAGTGATTTCATGAATTTTAGGTTTAATTCATAGTTTTTGATGTTATTTTGATGATTTGATCGCACGAGCAAGTCCGTATGATAATTTTAGATTAGGCTGCATGTTTGGTTTGGAGCCGCGAGGGCTCGGGTGAGTTTTGGATAGGCCACAGAGTGAATTTGAACTTAGGAAAAAGGTTGCTGGTATCTGATATTTTGCCCAGGCCTCTGATCTCGCAATTGCGAGATCAGGCTTCACAATTGCGAAGTTCTCAGGCTTGGTAAATGCGACCCTAGGGCAATCCCTTTTCGCAAATGCGAACCCAGGGTGGGAATTGCAAAGCCCTCCTTTTCGCAAATGCGATGTTACCTTCGCAAATGCGAAGGTGACCGGATTTTTCCTTGATCGCAAATGCGACAGATCCTTTGCAATTGCTAAGATAGCATGTTCCAAAGGAGTTCGCAATTGCGAACCCTGGTCGCAATTGCAACATCTACGACCTGTTAAATCATAACTTAGCCGAAAATATTTAATTTTTCAAACTCCCTCAAACCCTAAGCTCTCTTGGGCAGTTTTTCCAAAGCAATTTCTTCTCCAAATTGATTGTAAGTCATTTCTAACTCATTTTCTTTAATCTATAATATCTTTTCACATGATTTCAACTCAAAATCAAGGGTTTTCGTTGGGAAAATTGGGTGTTTTGGGTAGAACTTAGGATTTTAAATTTTTGGGGATTTGGACCTCGATTTGAGGTCCGATTTCAAAATAAATTAAATATTTGGATTCATGGGAGAATGGGTAATCGGGTTTTGGTTCGAACCTTGGGTTTTGACCATGTGGGCCTGGGGTCGATTTTTGACTTTTTGGGGAAACCATTGGAAAACCTATTTTCATGCATTAGAATTGATTCATTTAGCCTTTATTGATATCGTTAAGTAAATTGTGGCTAGATACAAGCGAATTGGTGGTAGAAACAATAAGTAAAGCGGTAGTTGGGGCTTAAATTGTGTTCGTGGCATCGAGGTAAGTGTTTGGTCTAACCTTAGCTTGAGGGATTAGGAGTTGTGTCTTATTAGCTATGTGTTAATTGTTGAGTACGACATATAGGCATGGTGACGAGTATTTATACGTTGGTGTCAAGCATGTACGTGAGTCTTCTACTATGATTAATGTGACTCTGTTTCGTATTGTTCATGCTTTATATGATGATTTCTATTGTTGAACAAGGTTTGTGGAAGTATTATTGGTAATTGGACATTGTAGAGCGTTGGCTCAAGTTGAGAATTGAGTTGTGAAGTAAATGTGGAAAAGAGAAGAGGTTTATGATATTGTCTCCCTTGCGGGGAAGTTATTGCTTTTGATATTATCTCCCTTGCCGGGATATTATTATTCATGATATTATTTCCCTTGCCGGGATATTGTTGTTATGCTATTGTTCCCTTGCCGGAATTTTATCGAAATATTATTGATTCCCTAGTCCAAATTGCTTTGTGATTGTTGCTTGGGTGAGGAAGAGTGTAAAGCACGAAGGGTGATGCCGTGTATGATTTTTGAGAGTGTTAATGCATGAAGGGTGATGTCGTGCCAATATTGTGAGGTAAAATCATGAAGGGTGATGCCGTGTCGCACGATGTACAATGCCATGCCATGATATGAGTGATAATACACGAAGGATAATTTCGTGCCATGATTATGTGAGGTAAAAGCACGAAGGGTGTTGTCGTGTCTATTATATTGGTTCTTATAGTGAGGACGAGAGTAAAAGCACGAAGGGTGATGTCGTGCACTTGTCTTTGGTTTCTGATTCTTGTTGATAATTGAATTATAGTGTTCTTTACATTTATCTGCTATCTTTCGGTTGTTACTTGTTGTTCCCCGCAGCATGTTTCCCCCTCCCATCCTTAACTGTAAATTTTTGCCTTTACTTTTCCGTTATATATGATTTAACTGCACAGGTTTATTTGGTAGTCTTGTCCTAGCCTCGTCACTACTTCACCGAGGTTAGGCTAGGCACTTACCAGCACATGGGGTCGGTTGTGCTGATACTACACTATGCACTGCGTACAGATCCCAGTGCTGCAGTTTTTTCCTGTCTTGAGACTTGATTTCTCAATGCTAATTGAACTTCCACTCTGTTCTTTCGCAGATGGTGAGAACACGTACCGCTTTATCAGCTGACTAGCAGCCCAAGCCCCCAGTAGCAGCTCTTGCGAGGGGCAGAGGTCGAGGTCGTACTAGGGCCCGAGGTAGAGGTAGGGATCAGTCTAGAGCTCGAGCAGCAGTACCAGCGGTAGAGCCTTAGGTTGAGTTTGACGATGAGGTTCCAGCCCAAGCAGTTCTAGTAGGACCAGCTTAGGTCCCAGAGGGGTTCATCACCACCCTGGTACTTCAGGATGCTTTGGTCCTTCTAGTAGGCCTTATGGAGAGTGTTGCCCAGGCAGGCTTGCTTCCTGTAGCACCAGCCGTCTCTCAGGATGGAGGAGGATCCCAGACTCTTACTACTCACACTCCGGAGCAGATGGCTCCCCAGTTTCAAACTCCAATAGCTCAGCCAGTTAGGGTAGTTCAGCTTGGTGTTGTGGCATAGACCGGAGAGGGGCTAGCTATGTCTGCTAATGCCTTGTGGAGATTGGACAGGTTTACCAAGCTCTTCACTACTACTTTTGGTGGTACATCTTCTGAGGATCCCTAGGATTATTTGGATAGCTGTCATGAGGTTCTTCGGAACATGGGGATAGTGGAGACCAATGGGGTCGACTTTGCTTCTTTTTGTTTGTCTGGATCCGCCAAGACTTGGTGGAGAGATTATTGTTTGGCTAGACCGGCCGGGTCACCAGATTTGACTTGGGTTCAGTTCTCTTAGCTATTTCTGGAGAAGTTCCTTCCTATCACTCAGAGGGAGAACTATCGGAGGCAGTTTGAGTGTCTCTAGCAGGGTTCTATGACTGTCACTCAGTACGAGACCATATTTATTAACTGGCCCATCATGCTCTTCTTATACTTCCCACTGAGAGGGAGAGAGTGATGAGGTTCATTGAGGGACTCATTCAGCCAATTCGATTGCAGATGGCTAAGGAGACGGGGAGCGAGATTTCTTTTCAGGAGGCGTCCAATGTGGCCAGGAGAGTTGAGATAGTTCTATAACAGGGGAGTGGTCAAGGGTCTGACAAGATGCCTTGTCATTTGGGTAGGTTCAGTGGTGCCTTATCGGGAGTCAGGGATTCTCTTGGTAGGGGTCATCCTTCCAGGCCGTTTCATTCAGCACTTCAGGCTTCTCACAGTGCTCTAGGTGGTTGTGGTTTTCATATGCAGTATTCTGATCAGTTGCCCTACAGTGCACCACCAGCTCCTAGCAGTGCACCACCGCTCCAGAGTTTTCAGAGTGGTTATTCAAGCCGTTAGGGTCAGTAGTCTCAGCAGCTGAGGGCTTGTTATACTTGTGGCGATACGAGGCATATTGCTAGATTTTGCCCTCGAGCACCGAGCAACTCTCAACATCAGGGTTTCCGTGCCATTGTTCAGGCACCGAGTGTTCCACCGCCCATTCAGCCAGCTAGAGGGGGAAGTAGAGGTTCTAGAGGTGGAGGTAGAGGTATTAGAGGTAGAGGCCAGCCAGCAGGAGGTCGTCCCAGAGATGTAGTTCAGAGTGGTGTGGCCCAGCCCCGATGTTATGCTCTTCCAGCCATGTCTGAGGCTGAGGCTTCCGATGCAGTTATCAGAGGTACTGTTCTGGTTTGTAGTAGAGATGCTTCAGTTCTATTTGATCCAGGATCTATATACTCATATGTGTCATCTTATTTTGCACAGTATCTGGTCATGCCTAGTGATTCTTTGAGTACTCATGTATATGTGTCTACACCAGTGGGTGATTCTATTATGGTAGATTGTGTCCATTTTTCATTTATAGTTGTGATTGGGGGTCTTGAGACTCGAGTATATTTATTACTTATGGACATGGTTGATTTGACGTCATATTGGGGATGGACTGGTTATCACCTTACCACTCTATCTTGGACTGTCATGCCAAGACCGTGAACTTAGCCTTGCGGGGTTTACCTCATTTAGAGTGGAGAGGGACTCCTGGTCATTCTAACCGTAAGGTTATCTCATATATGAAGGCTTGGCATATGGTCGAGAAGGGGTGTTTGGCTTATTTAGCATATGTTCGTGATTCTAGTGCTAATGTTCCTTCTATGGATTATGTGCAAATAGTTCGTGAGTTTCCTAAGATATTTCCTTCAGACCTGCCGAGTATGCCACCCGATAGGGATATTGACTTCTGCATTGATTTGGCTCCGGGCACTCAGCCCATTTCTATTCCGTCGTATCGTGTGGCCCCGCCTAAGTTGAAAGAATTGAAGGAGTAGTTGCAAGACTTGCTTGATAAAGGCTTTATTATACCTAGTGTCTCACCTTGGGGTGTGCCGGTGCTGTTTGTTAAGAAGAAGGACGAATCGATGAGGATGTGTATAGATTATCGGCAGTTGAACAAGGTTACAATCAAGAATAAGTATCCATTGCCGATGATTGATGATTTGTTTGATCAGCTTCAGGGTGCCAAGATAATTTCGAAGATTGACTTGAGATCTGGCTACCATGAGTTGAGGATTAGGGCATCTGATGTCCCTATGACAGCTTTCCACACTCAGTACGGGCATTATGAGTTCTTGGTGATGTCATTTGGGTTGAAAAATGCCCCAAAAGCTTTTATGGATTTGATGAACTGAGTGTTCAAGCGTTACTTAGATTCATTCATGATAGTCTTCATTGATGATATTTTGATCTATTCCCGTAGCCGGGAGGAGCATGAGCAGCATCTGAGAGTTGTTCTTCAGACTCTGAGAGATAGTCAGTTGTATGCCAAGTTTTCAAAGTGTGAGTTCTGGTTGAGTTCAGTTGCATTCTTGGGTCACGTTGTTTTAGCAGAGGGTATTCAGGTGGATCCGAAGAAGATAGAGGCAGTCAAGAACTGGCCTTGACCTGCATCAGCTATAGGGATCCGGAGTTTCTTGGGTTTGGCAGGCTATTACCGTCGGTTTGTGGAGGGGTTTTCATCTGTTGTAGCCCGATGAACAGGTTGACCCAGAAGGGTGCCCAGTTCAGGTGGTCAGACGAGTGTGAGGTGAGCTTTCAGAAGCTCATGACAGCTTTGACTACGGCGCCGGTGTTGGTTTTGCCTACAGGTTCAGGGCCATATACAGTTTATTATGATGCATCTCGTATTGGACTTAGTGCGGTGTTGATGCAGGATAGCAAGGTCATTGCTTATGATTCACGACAGTTGAAGATTCATGAGAAGAATTATCCAGTTCATGATTTGGAGTTAGCAGCCATTGTTCACGCATTGAAGATTTGGAGGCATTATCTGTATGGTGTGTCATGTGAGGTGTTCACGGATCACAAAAGTCTACAGTATTTGTTCAAGCAGAAGGAGCTAAATTTGAGGTAGAGAAGGTGGTTGGAGCTATTGAAATACTATGATATCACCATCTTATATCATCCGGGAAAGGCCAATGTGGTGGCCGATGTTTTAAATAGAAAGTCAGCCAGTATGGGCAGTCTTGCATTTATTCCGGTCGGTGAGAGACCGCTTGCTTTGGATGTTCAGGCTAGGCCAATTAGTTCGTGAGGTTGGATGTTTCTAATCCCAGCCGTGTGTTAGCTTGCACAGTCACTCATTCATCATTATTTGAGCGTATCCAAGATCGGCAGTATGATGATCCTCATTTGTGTGTTCTTAGGGACACAGTGTGGCATGGAGGTGCCAAGCAGGTTACAGTTGGAGATTATGGAGTTTTGAGGGTGCAGGGTTGAGTTTGTGTACCTAATGTGGATGGACTTCGAGAGTTAATTCTAGAGGAGGCCCATAGTTCTCGGTATTCCATTCATCCGGGTGCCGCTAAGATGTATCAGGATTTGCAGCAACATTATTAGTGGAGGAGGATGAAGAAGTATATTGTTGCATATGTGGCTCGGTGATTGAATTGTTAGAAGGTAAAGTACGGGCATCAAAGATCTGGTGGTTTGTTCCAGAAGATTGAGATTCCTGAGTGGAAGTGGGAGCGTATCACTATAGACTTCGTTGTTAGACTCCCACAAACTCGAAGGAAGTTTGATGCAGTGTGGGTTATTGTTGATAGGCTGACCAGGTCAGCAGATTTCATTCCGGTGGCAGTTTCATATTCTTCTAAGAGGTTAGCTGAGATCTATATCCAGGAGATTGTTCGTCTTCATGGTGTGCCCGTGTCTATCATTTCGGATCGAGGTACGCAGTTTACCTCACATTTCTGGAGAGTAGTTCAGCGTGAGTTGGGCACATGGGTCGAGTTGAGCACAGCATTTCATCCTCAGATAATGCTGTATTCTGGGCCGGGCCCGGGCCTAAATGGGCCGGGCTTAACGGGCCTGGGCTTAGCGGGCCTGGGCTCTAGCGATCCCGAGCCTCACGGTCCCGGGCTTTGGGGGCTCAACGGGTGGAACCAGCCCGTGACGGGCCTAAGCCCATATGGTCCTGGGCTAAACGGGTCGGACTCATGGGCTTAACGGGCCTAACGGGCTTTTTTTATTTCCGGGCTTTTTTTTTTAATTTTTTTTTGTTTAAGGCAATTTCTTGTAAACCATATCATGGCTATATAAATAATATATATGTAATATATATGTAGAAATCTAATTATTAAAGTGCTTGACGAAAAAGTAAAATAACAAAATAATAGTAAAACTAAATTGCCATGCATAATAAATTAATAAGAAAGTACAACATGAAGCATAAATACGTCTAATAATTTTAAAATAACACAAATTGTTGAAATATCTTAAAGACGAATTTGCGGATAAATACCATCAACACAATACGTTATATGCCTCCTTAAAATGCCTGTGGTACACCCTGAACGAAAATTTAAGACTCTTCCACAGTTCTTGCATTTTAATATTTGGCCTTCTTCATTTTCTTCAAGCACTTCATAGTAGTGCGAAACAAATAAGTGCACTCTTTCCGAACGAGGCATGATGTAACTTGAAAATTAAGATTGAGACTTGAAGTCTTGAAAATTGGAGATTGAGAGATTGAGAGAAATTTAGATTGAGAAATGAGTATTGAGTATTGAAATGAAGAAGAGGGAGAGGGGTATTTATAGTGTTAGAGAAGGTTAGTTTTGTAAATTGAAAAAAAATGGCTATTTGTGCAATATGGCCGTTGGTGGTCATTGGGGATGGGGCCCTCATTTTGAATTTTGAAAAATCTTATTTTGTAGTATATATAGTATACTAGTATAGTATACTATATATAGTATGTTATGTATATATATTTCCAAATATAATTTCTTATAATGTTTTGTAGTATATATATATATAGAGAGAGAGAGAGATTTTCTTGTAGTATATATTGTATGTTATGTATATATATTACCTTATATATTTTCTTGTAGTATATATTGTATATTATGTATATATATTATCTTATAAATTTTCTTGTAGTATATATTGTATGTTATGTATATATATATATATATATATATATATATATATATATATATATATTGTATGTTATGTATATATGTTCCCTTATATATTTTCTTGTAGTATATATTGTATGTTATGTGTGTGTGTGTGTGTATATATATATATTCTTATATATATATATATATATATATTCTTGTAGTATATATTGTATGTTATGTATATATATTACCTTATATATTTTCTTGTAGTATATATTGTATGTTATGTATATATATTATAGCTTATAAATAATTGCAAGTTAAAGACAAAAAAATATTGCAAAAAGATATTCAAGGGCATGTCTTATAATTTTTATTACCAAAAATGGTATATCTTTCTTAGTCTTCCTCCCCCCAATGGAATGAGCACAACAAGGTACTAATACCACCATTAAAAAGGAAAAAAACTAAAAGAAGATATGCCAAAGTATAAGGTACACCATAATCTACATTGTATCTCTAACAAATTTTATAAATCCTTCAAGGTTCGGAGGAGGTTGCGTTGGTGGTGGTGGAAAAGAAGCTTGTTCATCACCACTTCCGGGCGAAGCAGCATCCTCCGCAATTTCTGCCATCATTTCTTCATAAGCTTCATCTATCGCCGGTTGTGATTCCGCAATTCCAAAGTTTCTTCTTTCCGAGCGGATCCAATCTCTGAACAGTATAGATTTTTCCAAGCTCTCCCTCATTGACGCTCTATGATCACCTATTTGAAGTCTTGCACTGAAAGCGCTCTCTGATGCAACAGTTGAAGCTTGAATAGATAAAATATCCCGAGCCATCCTTGCAAGAACCGGAAAATATTTTTCCCTTGCCTTCCACCATTCCAAAAGATCAAAAGTGCCGTCTGGATTTTCCTTTTCAAGTCCCCGCGACCAATAAACTTGAAGCTCATTTAGATGTGAAGTTTCATCATAATTATCACCTTGAGAACCCCTGAACTCCGTCCAAGATTTAAGTGCTTTTAAGACCGCAGCTCTTTTAGACGATTGTGAACTAGACGAAGTAGGGGTTGGAACATTTGGCCTAGCATGCTCTAAGGCAAGTTGATAATCATTATAAATTGTTTGAGCATTAATTTTAATTGAGGCTTTTGCATCTGCAAGTGTAGCAAATTCCTCATTTGAAAGATCTAAAGCCTTATAAATATTTGAGTACCAAAAATGAGGACCTCCTAATTTCATTGTAGGATTTAACATTGCAGCAACACCATAAATAGGAGGGATAGGGGAAAAAATATTTTTTAAACTTTTCTTTCATTGCATTTATATCAAGTTGATAAATTTCCCCATCCTCCAAAAATTCAACAAACAAATTACATAGTGCTGCAATATAAACTAAACAGTTTGAAATAGTAGGATAATATTGCCAGAAAATGCATTTGTAGCAATTTGAAAATGTTTTAAAAAATCTATAAGAATTTTAACATTCGTCCAATCTTGAGTAATAAGCATTTCATCATCATCCTCACCACCCACCCGAGCATTAAACGTTGCATTAATTGGGCTTCTATATTCATATGCAACTACTAAACTTTCGTACATATAATTCCATCTAGTCGGGCAAGCTTTAGGAACCTTTCTTTCTCTAAGGCCATATTCATCACATTTTTTAAAATATTCTCTTAGTCTACTTCTACGGTTTGAATAAAAAAGCTAATTAAGAGTCATTCTAACATTTTCAATTTCTAAATTTAAAATTCGCATACCATCACCGACAATTAAATGATAAATATGACAAATACATCTAACATGGAATATATTCCTAAATGCAGGATTTAGTGTTGTTGTAAGTATGCCTATAGCACTAGTGTTACTAGAAGCATTATCCATAGAAATTGCCATTATTTTATCTCTAAAGCAAAAATATCTACAAATATCTGCAACAGTGTTAGCTATAAACTTACCTGTGTGACATGAATTAATTATTCTATACGCAATAATGCGTTTTTGCATTGTCCACTCCTCATCTATCCAATGACTTGTAACAGTTAGATAATCACAATCATTACCACTTCTACCAATATCAGTAGTAATAGAAATCCGATTACTTATATGAGTAAATAAATACCGCAAATATTGTTCATATTCATGTTTATATTTATGTTGCATATGATCTTATCAATCAAAATACAAAGTATGTCTGTCATGGCAATCAAACCGTAATTCGGTCATTGAAAGAAAATTCAAAAAATATATATATGTGCATCGTCCGTTCTAGGTGGTGATTTAACTTACTTAAATATTTTGTGATAATTGTGTTAAAATGTTACATTGTTGTTTGTTTTAATTTCATTGTTTTATTATTATTATTTTCATTTTTTGTTTAAAAATAGAAAACAAAAGAAAAGAGTGAATGAGAATCAGTTTGGGCCCAAGAAATAAAACAAAAATAGGCCCAAACCAGCACACAAGTCCGGTCCAAACCAGGCCTGCCCAGGCACCCCCCAAAACGACGCCGCATCAGGCGTCTGATCTGAGCCGTTCAACCACACTAATCCAACGGTCCACCTCAGCACCCGCAACCCGACCTGTTTAGCCGGTCCAACCCAACCCATCACTTAAACCCAAACGACCCCGTTTTAATGCAAAACGACCACATCTCACCCCTCACCATCAGATCCCAGCCGTTGAGATCAGATGATCTAACGGCCTGGATCTAATCCTATACGCCGTATATAAGCCTTCCCTCACACCCCACGCCCCATATCCGAACCCCACCTTTCCCCATATTCTTCACCAAGCCCTGAAACCCCCCGAAACCCTAGCAGCCGCCCTAGTTTCCCTTTCACCAGAACCCGGCGGCATGAACGCCGGTGACCACCTCCTGAACACCCTAGGACCCCCTCACTCTCCTGAACATGGATCTATTACCCCCTAGCCTCGAATCCCCTTCCTTCATCTCGAATCTTCATTTGAAGATTCGAGTCGAACCCGGACCTATGCCAAACCTCACCATCTTCATACCAGACAATCCCCTGACCCCCTCGTGACCAAACCAGGCTTGGTTTGGTCCGAATCTACCCACAACTCTTAGAATCTCAAATCTGAGAATCCAAAACCTAGAACATGAATAGCCTTGGAAACCGGCCAGTCTTAACAAGGTTTGAGGTCTAATAGACCTTAATCAAGGTGTTCTCATGTGAGAACACCCTGATTAAAGTTTGTTCGGCCTCAAGGGGTCAAAATTGAGTCAGATTTGGTTCAGTTTTGTTTGGACATTTTTCGGTAAGTTTTCTTTTCCTTTTTGTTTTATTCAACTGCTAGTTAAGTTGTCAGCATGTTTCGTTGTGTATGTTTGTTATTTTTTTTGTTATTTTCCATTCGGATTTCTTCCATCTATGCCAAAGACCTTTTATTTGGTCAGTTGATTTTCTGTGTGTTCTGAATGTATTCTGTGGTATACATGATCGTCAATTAAATTAGTCGTCAAATGAGTTAATTCATATAGGTTCCCAGTGATTGAACAAAGTTGTCTGAAGTCATTCGGGACTCTGTACGTGTTGTTTATATGAACGATTGATTGTTATGTGTTACGATTAATATAGTCGAGTCGATGTATGTCGTCAATTAGTTTCAGTCATTAATGGTAACAACTTGATCCGTGTTGTTTATTTCTACTGTGATCGTATTTGAATCCCATTAGGAACTGAATTGTATTGCCTATTGGTTTTGTTCAAATTTGAATTAAAAGAACATCTAGGGGGTAGGTTATAATGGCAGTTCAGACTTTGAGCTTAAATGGATGCCATGTTCACTTAGTTCAGATGGTGGGCAGCATACGTATGGTCAGTTGTTTTGGATTAAAATAGTCTGACAGCACATGCTGTCAGATTATATTCCTGCTGCCCATACTTTGGTTAAATAAACAAGAGATTAGGACACTTTAACAACAAAAAGAGAGAGGGGCTGTCAGGGATTTCATGGGAGTTTTGTTATTTAAAATGAGTGAGTGGAAAAACAACAGGGAGGGGGAATTTTGAGTGGTCAAACAGACTGTAAAGTGTTAAGGTTAGGCTATAAAAGAGGCAGACTTTCCCTTAGAAGGGGGGATTCTTTTGGGAGCCAAAAATATGAGGTTCTTCTGGAAAAAAAACTGAAAGAAAGAGACATAAATTCAGAGGATATTGTGACCAAACATTGTCTGTAAACTACATAAGAATTCACATTTGGTCAAGCTGTCTTGGCCAAGTTTTGTTGCTTGCCCTGATTGAGCTGCTTGTGATTGTTGAACTGCTGGTGTTGCTGCATTGAATACTCTGTTATTTCTGTTGGTTCGTTACTCTGGTTCTGGGATTGTTTGTTTGTTGCTCGACTGCTCTTGAGCTTCATCATTGTTGGTTGGTTTTTGTTGCTGTGTTGTTGCTGTGTGTCTGCTGTTGCTGTGTTAGTTGCAATACTACTCAGTTGATCATTCCTTTCTTCCCTTGCTTTCCTTACCAGGTACACAATTACACTACCAATGTAACTCGAAAGTTTGAGCAATGAGTATAAAAGAGAAGATCTGCAGATGTTTATATATACATAGACTATTATGTTAGGCCTCATGTAATGTATAATAGTTTACGTTCTTGTTTTGGACACTGGAGATAGTCCTCATGCCTAATAAATGTCAATATATGGTAGTCGGATGTTAGACTGTGTATATAGGTTGGTGATAAAAGTATGCCCAATGCAGTAGGTTGTACCTTAGATTTAGCTTAATGGTGTAGTATAATTCTGTAATGTATGCCAAGCATGAAAATCGTACACTAACTAGTTAAGTTCTTTCCCTTCTGAAAAACTGCTTCATATAACTGGTAAACCATGTTTTAAGACAAAGAACACAGAGCTTGCAATCTCAACCTCACGAAGGTCGAGCCCAGGTCGAAACAGACCAAGCAGGCCTACATCGAACAAACAATGGCCCAGGTCTGGTCCATCACGCATGGGCTGGATTTGGGCCCTTAAATTTGCTCGACTGACTGTGTACGTGGCCGTGCTACTGATTTTTCGCAAGCACTCGGAATTTTGTTATAGATAACTTGCAAGCATGTAATTAACTAGGGCTATCTACTATTTTCAATTAGTAGAGACAAACGTGACAAGAAAGGTAGTTGCTATAGGATATCCTTTTAAAATAAGAACGAGATGAGCCTCGACAAAAGTAAAGAAAAACGCACAAATTGCGGGGCCCTCATTAAATGTATATATATATTGAAGCATTCAGTCCCTAAGGTGGGTCGTTTAGCAAATCTCACGACCTCCCGGAATAATAACGCGATAGTCTCTTTAAGCGCGTATTTAATAATTTTACCTTCTTGAATTCGGGTGCGCATTTATGTGACCCAAATCCAAATCTCGACGGATTCGAAATGTGTTTCTAATCACGGGTACATTGATTGTGACGTGGTTCGAGATGCGTGTCCATGACGTCGCAAATTCCTTTTAAAAAACAAGAATGAGACGAGCCTCGACAAACAAAATGTACAAAAGTTGTGGGGCCCTCTAATGTATGTATATATCAAAGTATTTAGAATTCGGGATGTGCCGTTTAACGAATTTTTACGACCTTCCTCAAAATAACAAGACGCTAGTTGCTTTAGGCGTGCCTCTAATAATTTATTTTCCTTAATTCGGGTGCACATTTATGTGACCCAAATCCAAATCTCAACCGAGTCGAGATATATCGATAGCCACGGGTGCATTGATGTAACGTGGTTCGAGATATGTTTTCACGACGTTGCAATTCTCGTAAAATAATAATAACGACAAAAGCGGTTAAAAGTTAAAATTTGCACATATGTTCAATTTGTATAAAATCAGATAATCAAGCCGAATACAACAGTTGAGCGACCGTACTAGAACCACGGAATTCGGGAATGCCTAACACCTTCTCCCGGGTTAACAGAATTTTTTATCCGGATTTCTGGTACGCAGGCTATAATATAGAGTCATTCTTTTCCTCGATTCGGGATTAAAATTGGTGACTTGGGACACCCTAAATCTCCCAAGTGGCGACTCTGAAATAATTAAACCAACCCTGTTTCGATTGTCCTTTAATTGGAAAAAACTCCCTTGCGCCCTCGCGGGTACGTAAAAAGGAGGTATGACAGCTTTGGCGACTCTGCTGGGGAACTGGAACACAGAACCACTGGTTCAGGGTTCAAGAATTCGAGCTTAGAATAATTGTTATATTTGGCTTTATTATCTGATCTTTATTACATGTTTTTGCATAACGTGCTAAATGTTGTCTTTTACCGCTTTGATATTATCTGAACTGTATATAAACTGTGCCGAAACCCTTCTCTTCTTACCTCCGGGGAGAAGCTCGCTGGTCGAGACTCCCTATTCTGTTAGTGTCAATACCTGAAATAAGAAAGAGGTCGGACAAGTTACAAAGCCGGACGATCTCGCGGGTCCCCGGTACGTAGCCCCCTCCTCGACTCGAGTTGTCCGCTCGGGTACACAGTCTAGAACAAATACCCAGGTTGTGAACCTAGTATAACGAAACTTCATGCCGGATCCCTAGTAGGAACGCTTATTTGCATCATGTTGCATTTGACTTAGGGGACTCAACACAGGGGTTGGGTCCGTCTAGGACTAGTAACCTGAAATGAAAAGACCATCCTGCTGCATCCTATTTGTTTTGCGCATCTATTTGCTTCAGTTCTGCAGGCTGACCGGTTTCTAAAAATAAAAGGGAAAAATAGCAGCGTAGAGAGATAATTACTTCTTTTGGAAAAACCAATGTCCGAGTAGTGTCGAAACCTCACCGGAATTTCTTCTAAAAATATATATAAAAAAAAAATTTGTTGTCTTCTAGTTGGATTTTAAAAAATAATATAAAAATTTTCTTTTTATCACTTTCAAAATCAAGAAAAAGAGAAGGTATTTATTTAAAAGTAAAAAAATAATAATAATAATAATAAAAAATATATATTCTTTAGTACCCCTTTAATAAATTCAGACTAATAGTCCAAATATTTCCTAAAAAAAATAAATATTTTCTTTAGTCTTTACCTCTTTTCAAAAGAAAAAAAAATAATAATAATAAAAAAATATATATATTCTCGTTTTCTAGGTTTAGTTGATTTTCTCTATTCACGATATCCCGAACTACGCCAGTTTGATTCTCACCGGATGTGAGATACGTAGGCAACCCTCGTTGGGTTCAACCCCATTTTTGCTAAAATAGCCAAAATCAATAAATAAATAAAAAAAAAAGATGTGTCAAATTTTAAAAGAGTCATAAATAAGTCAGGTGATGCTGTTTTGTCATAAATAGCCGAATGTTCCCGAAAAGGGACTCCGGAAGGCTGACTTTGCATAAACAGCCACCTTTGAGTCTTGTTTAGCATTTTTGTCCAGTTGACCCACACAGCCTTAAAATCTTCGTCCCCGAAGTGTTTAAAGGCCGTGTTCGAAACTTGATCCCCTTTGTAAAATATTTTTGAGTCAAGTCATTTTTGTTAAAATCACCTTAATAAATGTGCAGGATGAGCACGATGCAAAATGAACATTTTTCAATAATGACCAAAATCCCTGTCAAGTTACGGCTATGGTGGAATGATCTAGGTGTTGAAGGACAAAATGAGGTCAAGAAATATCTGAAAGGTCTCGTGGGTTTGTTGGAAATCCAGCCTCGGGGAGATATCATAAGAGCTTTGGTTACCTACTGGGACCCGGCGCACAATGTTTTCCATTTCTCTGATTTTGAACTCACCCCGACTTTGGAAGAAATGGCCGGGTACATCGGGAATGCTGAACTTCCGTTGAGGCAAAAATACTTGGTCGCCCCAAGAGTTGTCACGGTACATCGGTTCCTAGATTCATTGAAGATACCCAGAACGGTCCACAACCCGGATCTGGCAGCCGAATTTTGTACTCCATGCTTCATATATGATAGGTACGGTCATGAGGGGGGATTCAATAATCCAATCAACAAACTGTGCAGCAAAGGTGTTCGTCAGAAGTGGGACAAACACAGACGGGTAGCTTTCATGATGATGTTCCTGGGCCTTCTGGTATTTCCAAGGAAAGACGGAAACATTGATTTGAAGATATCCGGGGTCGTCAGCACTTTACTCACGCAAAATGACAGTACTCTCGCACCTATGGTGGTATCTGACATCTTTCGAGCTCTTACAGCTTGTAAAGCTGGGGGAAATTTCTTCGAAGGTTGTAACTTGCTCCTACAAATATGGATGACCGAGCACCTCTGCCATCATTCCGAGATTTTGAGCCATGGTTCCCCGGAAAAGACTTGCATAGAAGAATTTTACACGAGAACCAAAGAGATCAGTTTGCCCAAAGGAGTCCTGGCATGGACCTCGTTCTTTCAAGCTCTTACTGCCAGCCAAATACAATGGACGCTAGGATGGTTGCCTGTTGATGAGATCCTATATATGTCGGCAGCTAAAACTCATTTCTTACTGATGGGGCTTAAGAGCATTCAACCTTACGCACCCTGCCGAGTTTTGAGACAGTTCGGAAGATGCCAGACAGTACCTCATGAGGAGGATCTTAGCACTCAAGCAGTTGAGATAAGTCCTAACGGACAATTCCTAGAAGCGAAGATTCGCCAAATCTGGAGTGAGTGTCAATATTTGAAATCAGATACTTGCGTGCGGGATCGAGCCAAAGGAGAGACGGCGCCAGGTTACCTTGCATGGTATAGAAGGGAATTTGAGCATGAAAGGCCGGCTAAGAGACCCCACATCCGGAATTTCACTGAATCATCGCAAAAGCAGTGGGATTGGTTAGCGAAGGAAAGAGGCTATTGCGCCGAAATCAGCAGGTTGAAGCGACAAGTGGAAAGCTTGAAATATGAGCACAATGTGCAAGTTTCTACCAATCTGGGAGAGCGGAACATGTTAATTCAAGAAAACGAAATGCTCAGAGCCCAGATCAAACAGATAAGGGTGGATGCGGATAAACAGCCAAGGCGTCGATCAGACGAGCAGCTGATAAAAAGGCTAAAAAGTGAAATCAGGGAATGGCAAGATGGTTTGGAGAAATCCGAAAACGTCATAGCAGAGCTCAGGGCACAGTGGGATACAAGAGCAGATAAGCATCGCCGATACCTGAATCAATTGGAAGGCGACCACGAGAAAACTGTTGCTAAAATGAAGAGAGAGATGGCTACACTTGAAATCAAAGCAGCTAATCAGGCCAAGGATCTCGAAATTGAGAGCAGATACTGGTACGACTTGTTGGCCCGAATGAAGTTAGAAGTACGGCAACTGAAGAATCAACATATCCAGGATGCTCAGGTATTCAAGATGTGCAACGATCAGATAAAATGCCTACTTATAGAGAATAAGCAAACCAGAAATAGGATCAAGGCCATTGCCCATGCCATCACCCGACGATGTCTACGATGTGAGAACATGACCAGCGTTACCGTCCTCTCGGCAGTGATGAGTTATGTCAAGCAGACCATGCATGAGCTGGAGCAACTTGAGAGGGATCTCGCACCTAGGACCGCGGCAAGGCCGAACGACGCCCCGCGGACACCAATTTTCAAAACCATAATGTACTCATAAGTCAAAGTCTGTATCTTAGCACTTTTTGCTTGTTTTTTTAGGGTGATTTCTGGTCTATTTTTGAGTCTAGGCTTATTTTCAAAGTTTACTCTTTCGTTTGCAAAATGTAGTTTGTAAAAGGCCCTTTCAACAATAAAAGGTTGTTTTCTTTTACGCTCATTTGTGCAGAACTACACCTGGTCCGATTCGCGTGGGGACGTGATATGTAGGCAATCCCCATAAGATTCGACCGCTTTTAATAAAGAAAGAAAAGAAAATACAAAAATAAATAAAAGGGGACGAATGAGCAAGCCGGGATGACGCATGTTGTTTGAAGCAAAGTATGTAGAAACGGTTAACTGCCTAGGAGCATTGCATCCTCTATGTGTTATGGTCAAATCTGTTAAACTCTAACGCTAACAAAGTTTGTTGTTGTCTGATCCAGACAAGTTAGTTGTTAAAGAACTCTGGCAACACACTCCTATCAAACCAGATCCAAAGGACCGATAGCAACAAGCATGACTACTTCAGAGAATAGTAATGAGGAAGAGAGGCCGATGAGCCAGTTGTTAAAAGAAGCGATGGAAAAGATTGAAAGGATGGGACTAGAGATGAATGCAATGCAGCTAGCCATAGCCAAAACACAAAAGAGCCCTGAAACACTGGGACACATGCCAGAATACCCTCACTCCGGCCCTTCCACAAGCCGCCCAAATCCCCTTTATCATCAAGAAAGAAGCCCTCATGATTCCCAAGCTCCACCACCCCATCAACCTCTCCCAACACCCAATATTCCCATTTTTGTGGGACCAACATCAGCCCCTTTGCAAAGAACGACCAGTGAGCCATTGTTTCAGGCTCACGATACACAATACTACCCCCCCGAGCCTACGTTTCATGCCCCCGAACCACAGGCTTACAATCCACATTTGGAAGTGCCGGCAGAGATTGAGAAGCCGGCTAAGGCCCCTGAACAGGATGAAGTATTGAGAAAGTTCAAAAGCCTGGAGCAGTCCTTCAGGAACTTGCACGGGCTGGGCAATCAAGTCAGCGTAGCATACAAAGATCTGTGCCCTTTCCCAGACGTCCAACTCCCGGCTGGGTTCAAGATGCCTAAGTTTGATTTATATGAAGGGCACGGTGATCCCATGGCACATTTGCGGGGATTCTGTAGCAAAATGAGAGGGGCAGGCGGCAAGGATGAGCTGCTGATAGCTTATTTCGGCCAAAGTCTGAGCGGATCTGCACTAGAATGGTATACCAGGCAGGATTCCAGCAGGTGGTACACGTGGGATGATCTGGCGCAGGCTTTTGCAGGTCATTTCCAGTACAATCTCGAGATAGTCCCTGACCGTCTCACATTATTGAGAACTGGGAAGAAACCCGGGGAAAGTTTTCGCGAGTTCGGGTTCCGCTGGAGAGAGCAGGCAGCTAGAGTCGATCCTCCCATGAGAGAGGGAGAGATGGTGGACTATTTCTTGCAAACATTGGATCCAACCTACTTTGGTCACTTGGTGACAACGGTTGGAAAATCCTTCAACGAGGTGGTCAAGATAGGGGTCATGATAGAAGAGGGTCTGAGGTCTGACAAAATCTTGAACTACTTGGCACTCAAGGCCACAACCCAGGCTATTCAGAGCGGCACGGGAGGTGCGCTGAGAAGAAAGAAAGAAGAGGTTGCCACGATCGAGGCAGGCAGTTGGTACAGGGCTGACAAGCCATACTACAACCAACCCAGACCTCACAGGTCAAACTACCCATACAACCCACCCCAAAATTTCTATCCACCTCGAGAACCACATTGTTCTGTATACCAGGCCCAAGCATACACTCAGCCTCCGGTTCGCGCGCAATGGCGCGCGCCGGCTCCCCAGAACATATATGCACCACCACAAAACACCTACCCTCAACCAAGGGCATATAGAAACCCTTCAGGGGCAGGCTTTCGGGGAAATCCAGATGCTAGGAATGACAGGTTGCGGAAATAGAGAACTTTCACAGAGTTGGGAGAAACCTACACTGCTTTGTTCCACAAGCTGAGGCAATTGGGTTTGGTTAGTCCTGTCCAGACTCGAGAACCAAATCCCCCACCTCAGAATTTGGATCGATCAATAAGTTGTGAATACTGCTCAGGGATGCTCGGGCATGATACCGAGAAGTGTTGGAAGTTGAGGCATGCCATACAGGATCTTATTGACACCAATAAGATCGAGGTCCAGACACCGGAGGCTCCTAACATCAACCAAAACCCACTGCCAACGCATCACGAGACTCACATGATTGAGTTGGTATATGAGGGAGGAGAGTTGAGAAAACCCTCACAAACAGTGATGATGATCCAGGACGCCCCGAAAGAGGTCTCAACCAGTGGGGGAACGAGGGTACAGTCACAGGGAGAAAGCGTCAAGCCATTAGTGATATTAGGAAAGAGCCTGTCCGCCATAACAAGCAAACCCGAGCCAAACAAGTTGGTAATATCAGGGATTCCGCCCGCACCTGCAGTTGTGTTAAAGGGGGCATATAGAGAACTGGTCACCATAAAGCCTGTAGTCCAGCTGCCGATGATTGATAGCAAAGCTGTGCCTTGGAAATATGAAAAGGCGGTGGTGATGTACCAAGGAAAATGGGTGGAAGAATTAGTTGTGAAGCGCAAGGGCTGACTCGATCAGGTCGATGTTTTGCTCCAGTAGAGCTAAGAAGAACCAACCCAGTTGCAACCAAGAAACCTGTGTCCGAAGAAGAGGCTGAGGAGTTCCTGAGGAAGATGAAAGTGCAGGACTATTCCGTGGTCGAACAGCTGAGAAAAACACCGGCCCAGATCTCACTGCTATCATTACTGATCCATTCTAAGGAGCATCGGCGGGCCCTGATGAAGATATTGAACGAAGCTCATCTACCCAACGAGATTTATTTAAACCACCTGGAAACCATTGCCAACAAGATTTTCGAGGTGAACAGGGTAACATTCTCAGATGATGATCTGCCGATGGAAGGTACGGAGCATAATAAAGCTCTATACCTAGCTGTCAAATGTGAAGACTCGTTGGTAACTCGAGTATTGGTGGATAACGGTTCAAGTGCCAATATTTGCCCATTATCCACTCTGGACCATTTAAAGATCGACCGCGGAAGAATCCGCAAGAATAGCATCTGTGTCCGAGGGTTCGACGGAAACGGAACAGCCATTGTGGGGGATGTTGTACTTGAGTTAACCATCGGGCCAGTCCTGTTTACCATGGAGTTCCAGGTGTTAGATGCCACAGTGTCTTATAACCTGCTGTTAGGACGACCATGGATTCATGCAGCCAAAGCAGTGCCCTCCACCCTACATCAGATGGTAAAGTTCGAGTGGGAAAGGCAAGAGGTCGTGCTACACGGCGAGGACGCAGCGTGCACCATGGGCGGAGCCATTGTACCTTTCATAGAGACCGATGATGACAAAGGTCCTTGGGTCTACCAGATTTTCGATACAGGGTCGGCCAACAAAATTTTTGAAGGAGAAATCATCCCACACCCTAGGGTAGCTGCCGCGACAGTCATGATGGTCTCAGAAATGCTGGGTAATGGATTCGTGCCGGGAAAGGGCCTAGGAGTCAAGCTTCAGGGGATTTTCCAACCTGTCACCTTGCCTAAAAATATGGAAACTTTCGGATTGGGGTTCAAACCAACCGCAGCAGATAGGAAGCAAGCGCGAAAAATGAAGAAGAGGGTTTGGTTTCTGCCTAAGCCGGTGCCACGTCTCTCAAGGTCTTTTGTCAAAGCAAGTGCCAAGGGGTTGCCAGTCCCGAAGATCCTAGGACCGTTTATTGGTATGGATGGGGACCTGAATCAGAGTTTTGAGAGGCTATTCGCTGATGT
Source organism: Nicotiana sylvestris (assembly GCF_000393655.2). Classification (NCBI taxonomy): domain Eukaryota; kingdom Viridiplantae; phylum Streptophyta; class Magnoliopsida; order Solanales; family Solanaceae; genus Nicotiana; species Nicotiana sylvestris. Next base: position 73,418,807 of record NC_091062.1, read on the forward strand.
CAGTATGGTAGAAGCTGGAGAAGGTTCCAGCAGAACAGAGATACAGTTTGTGGGGCCTGAGGCCAAGACCAACAATTGGACAGTTACTCATCTTCCTGTCCGAGGGGAGTCTTGGTAGTAGGCTTTGATTTATGTTTTGTTTGTTTTGTTTTGTTCGGATTATCCCAGGGTGTAATCCAAATTTTACTTTCGTTTTGTAAAAGTGTGAACCCTTTTATCCCGCAAGTTTAATAAAGTTCTTTTCTTTTGCCCGTTTTAATTTTGTTTTGTTCTTTTCCTTTCTGAACAGTTCTCTTTTTACTGGTTCTAATGACATGGCATGCACAGCGGATCTTCGACCTAGTCTAATAAATCAATCTGAATCCGACTCAATGATGCAAGAGGTCGTTTGCGATGATGAATTTGAATATGACGAAGATAAGGCCTTCGAAGAGATAAACCGAGAACTATGCCAATTTGAAGAAAAACCCAAACCCAACCTAAATGACACTGAGGCTGTGAATCTAGGAGACGCTGATAACGTCCAAGAAACCAAAATCAGCATCCATATTGAGCCGAATGTCAGGGAAGAATTGGTCAAAACCCTCATGGAATTCAAAGATGTTTTTGCATGGTCATATGACGATATGCCTGGATTAAGCACCAATTTAGTGGTTCACAAATTGCCCACTGACCCGGCATACCCTCCGGTCAAGCAAAAACTAAGGAAATTTAAAACAGAAATGAGTGTAAAGATCAAAGAAGAGGTGATTAAGCAGTTGCAGGCGAAGGTCATTCGGGTCACTCGATATCCCGAGTGGTTGGCCAATGTGGTACCAGTCCCAAAGAAGGATGGAAAAATCAGGGTGTGCGTCGACTACCGCAACCTCAACAAAGCAAGTCCCAAGGACAATTTTCCATTGCCCAACATCCATATCTTGATCGATAATTGCGCTGGGCGCGAGATCGGATCCTTTGTAGATTGCTATGCGGGTTATCATCAGATCCTAATGGACGAGGAGGATGCGGAAAAGACAGCGTTTATTACGCCATGGGGAACTTACTGCTATTGGGTAATGCCGTTCAGATTGAAGAATGCCGGGGCAACATACATGCGAGCAATGACTGCTGTGTTTCATGACATGATACACAAAGAAATCGAGGTGTACGTCGATGATGTGATCATCAAATCTTGGCGTCAGGAAGACCATGTAGCAGACCTAAGGAGATTTTTCCAAAGACTCCGAAGGTATGATATCAAGCTCAACCCGGCCAAATGCGCATTCGGGGTTCCATCAGGAAAGCTGCTAGGATTCATCGTCAGTCGACGGGGGATTGAGTTAGACCCATCCAAAATTGAATCCATCCGAGATTTGCCACCGCCAAGGAACAAAACAGAGGTAATGAGTTTGCTGGGTAGACTCAATTACATCAGCAGGTTCATCGCTCAACTCACAGCAACTTGTGAGCCCATATTTCGGCTGCTGAGAAAGGATGCTGCGGTAGGTTGGACGGCAGAGTGTCAGGAGGCTTTCGACCAAATCAAAGGGTATCTGTCTAATCCACCCGTATTGGTCCCGCCTAAGCCCGGGAAGCCCTTAATTCTTTATCTGACGGTCCTGGAAAATTCATTTGGTTGTGTGCTGGGGCAACATGACGACACAGGAAGGAAGGAGCAGGCCATCTACTATCTTAGCAAGAAATTCACAGTACATGAGGTCAAGTACACTCAACTCGAGAAAACATGTTGCGCCCTAACTTGGGTAGCTCAGAAGTTGAAGCACTACCTGTCTTCATATACTACTTATCTCATATCCCGTTTGGACCCATTGAAGTATATCTTTCAGAAACCTATGCCCACGGGAAGGTTGGCAAAATGGCAAATTCTGCTCACAGAGTTTGATATCGTCTATGTAACGAGGACGGCCATGAAAGCCCAGGCGCTGGCAGACCATTTGGCAGAGAATCCCGTTGATGAAAAGTACGAGCCCTTAAGAACGTACTTTCCCGACGAAGAGGTAATGCATACAAATGAGATGGAATTAACTGAGGAACCGGGTTGGAAGCTTTTCTTCGACGGAGCTGCAAATGCAAAAGGGGTTGGAATAGGAGCAGTACTCATTTCTGAAACAGGACGCCATTATCCTGTTACGGCTCAACTACGCTTCTATTGCACCAATAATATGGCCGAGTATGAAGCTTGCATTCTGGGTCTGCGCTTAGCTGCGGACATGGATGTCCAAGACGTCTTGGTCTTGGGAGACTCGGACCTCTTGGTACATCAAATTCAGGGTGAATGAGAAACACGAGATCTAAAGCTCATACCATACCGACAATGCTTGCATGATCTGAGCAAGCAATTTCGATCGGTGAAGTTCAAACATATCCCGAGAGTTCACAATGAGGTTGCGGACGCCTTGGCCACCTTAGCATCAATGTTGCACCACCCTGACAAAATGTATGTTGATCCTCTGCACATCCAGGTCCGTGATCAGCACGCTTATTGCAACGCCGTAGAAGAGGAACCGGATGGCGAGCCCTGGTTTCATGATATCAAGAAATACCTCAGAATGGGGACATATCAAGAACAGGCCACTGGAGACCAAAAAAGAGCCCTTCGGCGTTTGTCGAATGGTTTCTTCCTCAGCGGAGGAGTGTTGTACAAAAGAACCCCGGATTTGGGATTGTTGAGATGTATAGATGTCGGTCAAGCCACGACGGTTATGGCAGAGGTACATGCTGGAGTTTGTGGGCCACACATGAGCGGATATGTATTGGCAAGGAAAATCCTTCGAACAAGGTGTTATTGGCTCACCATGGAACACGACTGTATCACTTTCGTGAGGAAGTGCCATCAGTGCCAGGTATATGGAGATCTTATCCATTCCCCACCAACAGAGTTACATACGATGTCAGCACCCTGGTCGTTTGTGGCATGGGGCATGGATGTCATTGGACCTATTGAGCCGGCAGCATCCAACGATCATAGGTTCATTCTAGTGACCATTGATTACTTCACCAAATGGGTTGAGGCTAAAACCTTCAAGTCGGTAACTAAAAAGGCAGTGGTGGATTTTGTGCATTCCCATATTATCTGGAGATTTGGGATCCCAAAAGTAATCATCACGGATAACGGTGCGAATCTTAATAGCAGCCTGATGAGAGAGGTATGCCAACAATTAAGGATTACACACCGCAATTCCACCCCATATCGTCCCAAGGCGAATGGAGCAGTCGAAGCAACCAATAAGAATATCAAGAAGATACTGCGAAAGATGGTGGAAGGGTCCAGACAATGGCACGAGAGATTACCCTTTGCTCTGTTAGGTTACCGCACTACCTTCCGGACTTCTATAGGTACAACTCCTTATTTGTTAGTGTACGGAACCGAGGCCGTAATACCAGTAGAGGTCGAAATTCCGTCCCTCCGGATTGTCGCTGAAGCCGGGATTGATGATGAGGAATGGGTCAAAGCTCGATTGGAACAGTTGAGCCTGATAGATGAGAAAAGATTGGCAGCAGTGTGCCATGGTCAGCTGTACCAGAAGAGAATGGCAAGAACATACAATAAGAAGGTGCGCCCTAGGAAGTTTGAAGTAGGGCAGCAGTTATTGAAGAAGATCCTCCCACATCAGGTCGAGGCAAAAGGCAAATTCGCCCCAAATTGGCAAGGGCCTTATATCGTGACCAGAGTATTTTCCAACGGTGCTTTGTGTTTGACAGATATCGAGGGGAGATGTGTCGACATGGCTATCAATTCTGATGTAGTCAAGAGATATTATGCGTAATTTCTTTAATTATGGGAATTATTGGTTCGTTTGTTTGTATTTGGCATTTATTGGATAATGAGATGACGGAGGCAATTCTTTCTTCTATCCAAACACTTTTAACCCTTGCTTCCCCTTTTGAGCCTTAAGTTATTCTTTCATACCCCTCTTTTGGAATCACTAATGGAAAAGACATGGAAAAAAAGGAAAAAAAAGAAAAATAAAAGAAAAAATCTTTAAAGGAAAAGGAAAAGATGGAGAAAGAAAAGAAAAAAAACAAAGAAAAAAGAAGATAAAATCATAAGAAATACAAAACCGTGGGAACTACGTTTGACCTGATTCCTCAAAGAGGATACGTAGGCGCCTCACAGCTCGGTCATAGTATGCATCATAGTGAATATAGGATGCATAATGTACATAGTGTGCATAATAGGCACAGTGTGCGTAACGCATGTAGCTCAACACAAGTATAAAAAAATAAAATTCCCCAAGCAAGAAAACTGGGGCAAAGGTTATGTTTTAAGTTCCAACAAAGGTTTGATTCCGAAAGTTGTAGTAGATCACCCATCAAATTATTTCATTTTTGATAGCCTTTCTTTAACCCCGCACCAAAACCAACATCGACGTCCAAAAGACCTCCCGATCAATATCCAAGAGATGCCAAGTCAGGCAAATAAGGCCGAGAATAATGCACCGATCCCCAGCAAAGAAGAGGATCGTAAGACTGGGAATGAATTGATGGTCAAAGGAATCTCCAAAAGAGAGGGTCGTATCGACAACACCCCGATTCCTCGATGAAAAATAAAATGAGAGAGTCTTATCGGTGAAAACCCTCACAGGCACCGAAAGGCGACGTAAGATGAAGAATAAAATGAGAGAGTCTTGGTCGGTGAAAACCTTCACAGGCACCGAAAGGCGACGTAAGATGAGAGATATGAAATGAGAGAGTCTTATTGGTGAAAACCTTCACAGGCACCATAAGGCGCCGGGAGATGAGAGAAAAGAGAGAGTCTCATTAGTGAAAACCCCTCGAAGGGCACTATGAGGCGACAAGACAAATCAACAAAAGCTACCACATTCGCAACGAAATGGACACTCATTTATCATCCCCAGCAAGTCAGACCATCAGGCAAATCGATTGATACAAATAGACTGGGTCGGGAATCTATGGTGCACGTCATGAATCACGGGGACCAGTCATGTCCTCCATATAAGTTCTTTTGAGTTTCTTCTCCCACCAAATATTGGTTCAGAAAGATTTTCTCCTTTTTCTATCTTTTATTTCTCTTCCTAAAAATTTGTCTTGAAAAGAATTTTTTCAAAGCTTACTACCAGAGACCGAAGGGGAATTCAGTCAATGCAGGATAACACAAACAGACTTAAAGGCCGGCCCCAGGCAATGCAATGATCGCGCCTGGCAGTTTTGGAGAAAGTAAGCTCCTAAAGGGAGTGGTTTCGGGAGTAAAAACAGACTCCCACAGCATATGCTTAAAGAGAAAGCAGGAAAGGGGATAAATTGAAAACCAGCCCCAGCAGGCTAGAAACCCCCAGCAAGCAATTTTGTCCACCAACCAATTATGGGGACATAGAGCAAGAAAAGGGGAAGAGAGGAAAAATCATCCGCCAAAAAGGCACCTCCTACCACCACGATTAAAACTAACTAAATCCTTTTGTCTGCTGCAGGAAAACAAAGGATTGATGATGGCGGCAAGACGCAACGCCAGGGAAACCACCAAAAACCGGGGCAGAAAATTTTTTGCCGATTGTCGAAAATTTTCTCGGAAGAACGGGGAAACAATTTCAAATACATTTAAGTTCTAGGTCGCCCACCAGTAAAATGCGGGAATACTTTTAAGTTCTAGGTCGCCCACCAGTAAAATGCTGGAATACTTTTAAGTTCTAGGTCGCCCACCAGTAAAATGCGGGAATACGTTTAAGTTCTAGGTCGCCCACCAGTAAAATGCGGGAATACATTTAAGTTCTAGGTCGCCCACCAGTAAAATGCGGGAATACATTTAAGTTCTAGGTCGCCCCCAGTAAAATGCGGGAATACTTTTAAGTTCTAGGTCGCCCACCAGTAAAATGCGGGAATACTTTTAAGTTCTAGGTCGCCCACCAGTAAAATACGGGAATACTTTTAAGTTCTAGGTCGCCCACCAGTAAAATGCGGGAATACTTTTAAGTTCTAGGTCGCCCACCAGTAAAATGCGGGAATACATTTAAGTTCTAGGTCGCCCACCAGTAAAATGCGGGAATACATTTAAGTTCTAGGTCGCCCACCAGTAAAATGCGGGAATACTTTTCAGCTCTAGATTTTGGAATCAGTAACCCCACCTGAAGGCGGAAGGTTACAACAGAGACCCCCAAGCAGGAAACAATAAAATCCCCAGCACCAAGGAGCGGAAGGCTGCAAAAGCAAGCGCGCGATTCAAAAGGAAGAAGGAACGCGTCTCAGAAGAAGCAGTTGGGAACGTTATAGCATGCCCAACATAACGATTTTGATGAAGAAAGCCATACCACTGAAGAAACCATTGAAAGGCTTAAAGAAGAGGGCCATGTTCCCAGCAGATCAAGCGAAGTGATGAAAACTGGTATTCAGAAAAGGCGAAGGACCAGTATCATCCCCCCAAATTCACAAAATAAAGGCATCAGAGGAAAGCGTTGGCCGACAAGAAAGCAAGGCAACAAGAACAAGTCAAGGATAGATGAGATCTCATGATCCATAGTCTAGCTTAGCTTCTTGTTTTTTCTTTCAGACAATGTAACAAGGAGATCAGTGAGCAGTAGCATCCTACAGCAGCATGCAACAGCGCACAACAGCAGCGAGCACTACAGTCACATGGTAGTCCCAGCTACCAAAATTTCCCGAACTACATTGACCTGATTCCTGTTCAACCCAGGATATGTAGGAAACCTCTGAAGCAAAGGTTCGGTCAAATCTTTTTCAAAAAATGCTTCACACGGAGTACTCGGACGAGCAAAAATCGCCCGCTTTATCTTTGCGTGAAAACCCTTCGTGTCTTTGTGCAAAGAGGGGCAGCTGTAAGCACGTGATTTTTGCTTCACGGACAATCGCTCCAAAAGAAAACAAAAATAGTGACAAATGACTCCGCTGTACAATTCTTTCGATTTTTCGTGGCATGTGCTGTTTAGTCATTTGTGGTTCGGTCCATGTTGCATATGATCTTATCAATCAAAATACAAAGTATGTCTGTCATGGCAATCAAACCGTAATTCGGTCATTGAAAGAAAATTCAAAAAATATATATATGTGCATCGTCCGTTCTAGGTGGTGATTTAACTTACTTAAATATTTTGTGATAATTGTGTTAAAATGTTACATTGTTGTTTGTTTTAATTTCATTGTTTTATTATTATTATTTTCATTTTTTGTTTAAAAATAGAAAACAAAAGAAAAGAGTGAATGAGAATCAGTTTGGGCCCAAGAAATAAAACAAAAATAGGCCCAAACCAGCACACAAGTCCGGTCCAAACCAGGCCTGCCCAGGCACCCCCCAAAACGACGCCGCATCAGGCGTCTGATCTGAGCCGTTCAACCACACTAATCCAACGGTCCACCTCAGCACCCGCAACCCGACCTGTTTAGCCGGTCCAACCCAACCCATCACTTAAACCCAAACGACCCCGTTTTAATGCAAAACGACCACATCTCACCCCTCACCATCAGATCCCAGCCGTTGAGATCAGATGATCTAACGGCCTGGATCTAATCCTATACGCCGTATATAAGCCTTCCCTCACACCCCACGCCCCCTATCTGAACCCCACCTTTCCCCATCTTCTTCACCAAGCCCTGAAACCCCCCGAAACCCTAGCAGCCGCCCTAGTTTCCCTTTCACCAGAACCCGGCGGCATGAACGCCGGTGACCACCTCCTGAACACCCTAGGACCCCCTCACTCTCCTGAACATAGATCTATTACCCCTAGCCTCGAATCCCTTTCCTTCATCTCGAATCTTCATTTGAAGATTTGAGTCGAACCCGGACCTATGCCAAACCTCACCATCTTCATACCAGACAATCCCCTGACCCCCTCGTGACCAAACCAGTCTTGGTTTGGTCCGAATCTACCCACAACTCTTAGAATCTCAAATCTAAGAATCCAAAACCTAGAACATGAATAGCCTTGGAAACCAGCCAGTCTTAACAAGGTTTGAGGTCTAATAGACCTTAATCAAGGTGTTCTCATGTGAGAACACCCTGATTAAAGTTTGTTCGGCCTCAAGGGGTCAAAATTGAGTCAGATTTGGTTCAGTTTTGTTTGGACATTTTTCGGTAAGTTTTCTTTTCCTTTTTGTTTTATTCAACTGCTAGTTAAGTTGTCAGCATGTTTCGTTGTGTATGTTTGTTATTTTTTTTGTTATTTTCCATTCGGATTTCTTCCATCTATGCCAAAGACCTTTTATTTGGTCAGTTGATTTTCTGTGTGTTCTGAATGTATTCTGTGGTATACATGATCGTCAATTAAATTAGTCGTCAAATGAGTTAATTCATATAGGTTCCCAGTGATTGAACAAAGTTGTCTGAAGTCATTCAGGACTCTGTACGTGTTGTTTATATGAACGATTGATTGTTATGTGTTACGATTAATATAGTCGAGTCGATGTATGTCGTCAATTAGTTTCAGTCATTAATGGTAACAACTTGATCCGTGTTGTTTATTTCTACTGTGATCGTATTTGAATCCCATTAGGAACTGAATTGTATTGCCTATTGGTTTTGTTCAAATTTGAATTAAAAGAACATCTAGGGGTAGGTTATAATGGCAGTTCAGACTTTGAGCTTAAATGGATGCCATGTTCACTTAGTTCAGATGGTGGGTAGCATACGTATGGTCAGTTGTTTTGGATTAAAATAGTCTGACAGCACATGTTGTCAGATTATATTCCTGCTGCCCATACTTTGGTTAAATAAACAAGAGATTAGGACACTTTAACAACAAAAAGAGAGAGGGGCTGTCAGGGATTTCATGGGAGTTTTGTTATTTAAAATGAGTGAGTGGAAAAACAACAGGGAGGGGGAATTTTGAGTGGTCAAACAGACTGTAAAGTGTTAAGGTTAGGCTATAAAAGAGGCAGACTTTCCATTAGAAGGGGGGATTCTTTTGGGAGCCAAAAAGATGAGGTTCTTCTGGAAAAAAAACTGAAAGAAAGAGACATAAATTCAGAGGATATTGTGACCAAACATTGTCTGTAAACTACATAAGAATTCACATTTGGTCAAGCTGTCTTGGCCAAGTTCTGTTGCTTGCCCTGATTGAGCTGCTTGTGATTGTTGAACTGCTGGTGTTGCTGCATTGAATACTCTGTTATTTCTGTTGGTTCGTTACTCTGGTTCTGGGATTGTTTGTTTGTTGCTCGACTGCTCTTGAGCTTCATTATTGTTGGTTGGTTGTTGTTGCTGTGTTGTTGCTGTGTGTCTACTGTTGCTGTGTTTGTTGCAATACTACTCAGCTGATCATTCCTTTCTTCCCTTGCTTTCCTTACCAGGTACACAATTACACTACCAATGTAACTCGAAAGTTTGAGCAATGAGTATAAAAGAGAAGATCTGCAGATGTTTATATATACATAGACTATTATGTTAGGCCTCATGTAATGTATAATAGTTTACGTTCTTGTTTTGGACACTGGAGATAGTCCTCATGCCTAATAAATGTCAATATATGGTAGTCGGATGTTAGACTGTGTATATAGGTTGGTGATAAAAGTATGCCCAATGCAGTAGGTTGTACCTTAGATTTAGCTTAATGGTGTAGTATAATTCTGTAATGTATGCCAAGCATGAAAATCGTACACTAACTAGTTAAGTTCTTTCCCTTCTGAAAAACTGCTTCATATAACTGGTAAACCATGTTTTAAGACAAAGAACACAGAGCTTGCAATCTCAACCTCACGAAGGTCGAGCCCAGGTCGAAACAGACCAAGCAGGCCTGCATCGAAACAAACAATGGCCCAGGTCTGGTCCATCACGCATGGGCTGGATTTGGGCCCTTAAATTTGCTCGGCTGACTGTGTACGTGGCCGTGCTACTGATTTTGCGCAAGCACTCGGAATTCTGTTATAGATAACTTGCAAGCATGTAATTAACTAGGGCTATCTACTTTTTTCAATTAGTAGAGACAAACGCGACAAGAAAGGTAGTTGCTATAGGATATCCTTTTAAAATAAGAACGAGATGAGCCTCGACAAAAGTAAAGAAAAACGCACAAATTGCGGGGCCCTCGTTAAATGTATATATATATTGAAGCATTCAGTCCCTAAGGTGGGTCGTTTAGCAAATCTCACGACCTCCCGGAATAATAACGCGATAGTCTCTTTAAGCGCGTATTTAATAATTTTACCTTCTTGAATTCGGGTGCGCATTTATGTGACCCGAATCCAAATCTCGACGGATTCGAAATGTGTTTCTAATTACGGGTACATTGATTGTGACGTGGTTCGAGATGCGTGTCCATGACGTCGCAAATTCCTTTTAAAAAACAAGAATGAGACGAGCCTCGACAAACAAAATGTACAAAAGTTGTGGGGCCCTCTAATGTATGTATATATCAAAGTATTTAGAATTCGGGATGTGCCGTTTAACGAATTTTTACGACTTTCCTCAAAATAACAAGACGCTAGTTGCTTTAGGCGTGCCTCTAATAATTTATTTTCCTTAATTCGGGTGCACATTTATGTGACCCAAATCCAAATCTCAACCGAGTCGAGATATATCGATAGCCACGGGTGCATTGATGTAACGTGGTTCGAGATATGTTTTCACGACGTTGCAATTCTCGTAAAATAATAATAACGACAAAAGCGGTTAAAAGTTAAAATTTGCACATATGTTCAATTTGTATAAAATCAGATAATCAAGCCGAATACAACAGTTGAGCGACCGTGCTAGAACCACGGAATTCGGGAATGCCTAACACCTTCTCCCGGGTTAACAGAATTCCTTATCCGGATTTCTGGTACGCAGGCTATAATATAAAGTCATTCTTTTCCTCGATTCGGGATTAAAATTGGTGACTTGGGACACCCTAAATCTCCCAAGTGGCGACTCTGAAATAATTAAACCAACCCCGTTTCGATTGTCCTTTAATTGGAAAAAACTCTCTTGCGCCCTCGCGGGTACGTAAAAAGGAGGTGTGACAACTTGTAACAGTTAGATAATCACAATCATTACCACTTCTACCAATATCAGTAGTAATAGAAATTTGATTACTTATATGAGTAAATAAATACCGCAAATATTGTTCATATTCATGTTTATATTTATATATATCGCTCTTAACTGTTGCGCGAGACCAACCTTTATAAGTAGGATTAAAAACTCTTCTAATATAATGCACCCAATTAGGATTAGAGGGAAAATAATAGGGTAAGCACATAACGGTAACCATCTTTGCTAATTCTTCACGATCTCTATTTGGATCGTAATATAAAATACCTCCGGTCACAATGTTAATTCCTGGTTGAACTAGATTTGAACATGTACTAGGGTTAACATCAGAATCTACATGTGTTCCCTCTAACTGTGCTTTCATTTGTAAATATCTAGCTTTATCTCTAGGGTGTATTTTTATGTGCCTAGTCAAACTACCCGTGCCGCTACGGTCTCCAGTATATTTATGCGCCAGTAATTTCCCACATGTTTTATACTTAGCCTTATTTTGTTCTCTTACTTGAGTAAAAAAATTCCAAACTAATGATGTTTCTAGGCGTTTAGAAGGTTGTCTATTAAAACTAGGGGTTTCTACAGGTGGGTCGGATGGTACATCAGTTGGGTTATTAACAGGACTAGTAGGTGTATCATCTAAATCCGGTTGGGTTTCATCTTCATCCTCATTTTCCTCATCATTTTCAAAGATAGTTTCATTAGGATAAAGAGCATTCATAGTTTCATCATCTAAATTTTGACCTGCTGCAACATTATGGCAAAATTGACTATCGGGAAATTGAAAACAGGGGTTATCACTATCAAGAATAATAGGAGCAGCAGGACGTCTACCAGGTCTGGGTCGGGGAGCCGGGGGAAGGGTAGTAGGTTGGACACTACTTTCACCAATTTTAGCTTTACCCTTACCACCAAAAATATTTTTCAAAGAAAATGTCATATTAATTATAATTATACTAAATAAAACTAACAAAACTATAATATTAAAACTTAAGAGTTGGAACGCGTTTACCGAATTGCCGAACAACTTCTTGAAAATTAAAAATCGTTGAAGACTTGAATACTTCAATTCACCAACTTCACAATTTTTTACGAAATTTCAACAATAAAATAAGCAATTATAGTAGAGAGATTGAGAACGATTGATGAATTGGTGAGTAAAATTGAAAGAATGAGGGGGTATTTATAGTTGAGAATTGGGAAAAAGGTGTAATTATATAAAGTTTGGGGTTAAAATAAAGTTTGGGGGCCAAATGGCTATTTTTTAAACTTCCAAACGGTCAATATTGCAGCCCAACGGCTATAATTTTAATTTTTGACCGTTGCTAATTTTTTTTTAAAAAAAATATTAAAAAGTAGCCGTTAGGCCCGGTAAGACCGGCCCAGGCCCGCCAGCCGGTCACGGGCTTAGCGGTCCCGGGCTCGTGGGCTTTTTTACCATACCCGGTTCGCCACGGGCTTTTTGCACCATTAAGGACCGGCCCACCAAGACCAGCCCGCCAGGCCCTTTTAGCCCGTTAGGACCGCGGGCCCGGTCCCAGCCCGGCCCACCGTACAGCATTATCCTCAGACGGACGAGCAGTCTGAGCGCACTATTCAGATTTTGGAGGATATGCTTCGAGCTTGTGTCATTGACTTTGGAGGCTCGTGGGATCAGTTCTTACCTCTAGCGGAGTTTGCCTACAACAACAACTATCAGTCGAGCATCCAGATGGCTCCTTATGAGGCTTTATATGGTAGGCGGTGTCGGCTGTCGGTTGGATGGTTTGAGCCGGGAGAGGCTCGGTTGTTTGGTACGGATCTAGTACAGGATGCCTTGGACAAGGTCAGGATTATCAGGATAGGCTTCGTATAGCTCAGTCCAGGCAAAAGAGTTGTCAAGCCCCAAACTTGGGGAGGCGTGGCTGGCACTCGATGTCGCACTGGCCCGAGAGAACCACTCTGCAACTCTTTTATTTTCTTTGTAACTATCATGGGCCAACATGACCACAACTCATAATGTACAAATGTAAGTGGGAAAACACTGTATCCCTGAATCATTTTTCCTAAAGCATGAATACATATGGGCCATCAAGGCCTCTAACGTACTGTACAAAATGAACCTCTGTCTACAAAGCATCATAGATTAGCTGACATCAAATGGGACAGGGTACCGGCTTACCCGTAAATTTGTAGCAAAACTTTGACATGAGGACTCGTAGACTCGGCTGCACTCCGAATGAGGTGGAGTCTTACCGATCCTTTGCTGAATTTCAATCTCGTCTACTGTGAGGGATCGTCATACTGATTATCTATACTTGCAGGCATGAATGTAGCATCCCCAACAAAAGGACGTCAGTACGAATAATGTACTGAGTATGTAAGGCAGAACTGCAACATAATAGTAAGTCAATATTAATTAAGGACATGGAAGAAATATAGAGTAAAGGACTCAACTTGTAAGTCTGGAAAGCTCTGTAAATCATGAAATATTTATAGTATCATGCATATGCATATGAATGTCATGTCATGCATAGGTTTGTACGTACATAACATCATAAACTCTGAGGGCATCCCATCATATCATCTCAGCCACTATGGACAAAATTATCATCGTATACCAGGCCCACCTAGAGAGCAAGGGAATACAGTTAAAGTCTTGACAATCAGGCGCCCACCTGGAGAGCAAGGGAATACAGTTAAAGTTTCGGCAATCAGGCGCCCACCTGGAGAGCAAGGGAATACAGTTAAAGTTTTGGCAATCAGGCGCCCACCTGGAGAGCAAGGGAATATAGTTAATTTTTTGGCAATCAGGCAACCACCTGGAGAACAAGGAAAGCAGTTCAAGTTTCAAAGGAAGGCAGTTCAATGTTCAAGAAGAAAACAGTTCAAAGTCAGCAATCAGGCGCCTACCGGGAGAACAAGGGAAGGCGATCCAAGTTTCGAAGGAATAAAGTTCAAATGTTGGCAATCAGGCGCCACCTTGAGAATAAGGGAATTTGCTTCAGAATGTAATTCAAGCTAGTAACAAAGGAAGCTCACCTGGAGAGTACAAGTCAGCATAGCAGCAGAAACTACAAGATCAAGCTTGAAGATGTGCAGATAAGGATTCTTGTCATTCATAGATCATAGTTTAGTCTAGCTTCTTTTATTTTGTCTTGGTGTAATAAGGAGTTCAGCAAGCAGTATGCAACAACAGCAACAGTGAAATCACAGCTTCCTGGTAGTCCCAACTACCAAAACTTCCCGAACTACACTGACCTGATTCCTTTATAGCCAAGGATATGTAGGCAACCTCGGAAGCAAGGTGCGGTCAAATCTTTCAAAAATGCTTCCCACGGGGTATTCAAACAGGCAAAACTCGCTCGTATCCTTTATCTTTGCACAAAAACTCTTCGTGTTTCCGAGCGAAGAGGGGCATCTGTGAGCACGTGATTTTTTCCCTATAGGAATTACTCTCATAAAATACAAGAAAAACAATTTTTCCATTTTTACAATTTTTATAGGATCTTGAGGGTATTTGTGTTAATTGTTTGTATTTCCTTGCATGTTTATTTTGTTAAAATCATGAAAATACCAAAAATATCATGAATTGCATTTAGGCTTGGTTGTTTACATTTTTTAGGTTAATTAATTAATTATTTGTTTCATTAAAATGAAAATTACAAAAATAGTCTATTGTTGCATTTTAGCTTAATTTTAGAATAATAGTTTTTCTCTTTGATTTAGGATTAAGGATTTTTTTTATAATGAAATTGATTAGTTTTACAATCTAGATTAATTTAGGATTTTATTTTTTAGGTTTTCCATTAAAAAAGAGAGGAAAGAAAAGAAAAACAAAAAAAAAGAATAGGAATTAAATGGGGTTAATTGCACAAGGGCTGACTTAATTGGGCTAAGTCTTGGTGAAGCCCAAAATTTCCCTGTTTACCCGCTCCAACCCGCCCCAGCCCAGCCAAGTAACCTGGTCCAGTCCCCTTCAACACCAAACGACATCGTTTTGTCGTATTTAATCTTGACCCTTCATTTAATCTCATCCAACAGCCATGAAAGCCTCACCATATTTGCTGAAAATGTCCAAATGCCTTCAGAGACAATCTAGGACCTTTCATCTCCTTCACCATGTATCTAACCACCATCCGCCACCCTACCGGAAATCGCCAACGATGGTGGTGGATCTCCAAACTCCTTCAAAAATTGATCATACAACCTCCTTTGCCCCCATTCCAAATCCACCATTAATTTCCTCCAAAAATTATCCAATCTTTCTGAATTTCAAATCTAACAGTGCAGAAAATCTAACATGTTTTTCCTCCTCTGATTCCTCCCTCACTTGGCATCTCCTTGACAATAACATGCGTGAATCAACTAGTTAATTGGTTAATTTTTATTCGTTTCATGGTAACCAATTCCTGGTTAAGCAACCATTGATGAGCCAACACTCCAAGCTTCTGCTTCATCTTCCTCTTGGTATGTGTTGAGGATTGTGACATCGAGCACTAGTTGTTGAAGAAATTTCAACCAGTGCTCATTTTATAATTCCCACCATTCGCCGAAACATTTTGCTGGTTATCGACTCTCTGGGTCATCGATCCCTTAGATAGACCAACTGGTATACTTCTTTCCTTTTTATTTTTTATATTTTCTCTACTCTTCATCTCATTTAGGTTTAAGGCATGTTTAATTGATAATTGACTAATTCAGCAATAATAGCTTAGTAATACGATTAATCGCCTATGATAATGCATTGACATCTTTGAATTTTCTTTTCCCTTTATTCCTTTTTCTTTTCTGTTTTTCTTTGGAAGGATTGTTTTCTGTATTAGTTTAGAGCCTTGTGGGTTTAAGTTTCTTGTGAAATTATTTGTTTTGGATTTGAAATTGGATCTGTTAGTACAGAGGCCCAAAGAGAATGTTGTGGCTTGCTAGTACAGAAGCCCAAAGAAATATTGGGCACTTGGCTCAAATATTGGGTGTAGTTGAAAGGTAATTAGAAAATCGTTTGAAGGGTAGTTAGGAGATTTGAGTGGAGGGAATATTTCCTAATTGTCTGGGAAGGTTCTAGGAAAGAGGGAAATGGGTGTTTTAACAAATAGGCTTAAAGATTGAGGATTGAAATGAACAAAAAGAAAACCAGGTGTTGTTGCCCTAGAATCTTTCTATATAAAGCCTGTTTCACTCATTTTGAGCGCAGAGTCTAAGACACAAAAAAGGAAAACGGCTAAGATATTCATAGGTTGCATATAGAGAATTCTCTTAGATTTTCTCTTTCTGAAAGTTAATTTTTCATGATGGACACACACAACTCATAGAAGAAGGAACAGAAGCTTCACAGTAACAAGATTCAAAGTTATTTGGTCTTTTTCACTAATGTTTGGTTGGTGTTCCCTGGGATTTTCTTAAAAGTTTTGAGGTGTGGGACTGTTGTTGATTTGATTAGAGTTTGCTGATGTTATTTGCTGATTCCAGAAGATTGTCTTTTTTCTCATTTTTTTCATTTGCTGCAACCAGGTACTCCTTTGAATCTTGAATGACAAATTAAACTTGAATGTATTTTATGTGGAAGATGTATTTATGCTGAAATCAATGGAGATGTTCTTGTTTGGACTTTAGTTTTCATATTTCTTTTTAAGCCATTCAACTTTCTCTTCATTTCTTCCTTTCTATTTCTTTCTTATATGGGTAAATCTGTTGTGATGGTCACTAGTTAGTGAAGTTATTTAGTGACAAATATTTTAGTAGCTCATACTGTAGATATTAGATCTGTGTAAAAGTTAGGGATAAAGCCATGGTGTAATCATCTCGTTTCTCTATTATTCATTGAAATGGGGTGTTGACTAATATGTTGGCTTTGAGTTTATTTTTCAAGCTTGAGGGATTAATTCTAGAGTCCCAGTTTTATGTATTTTTGTTGAAGAAAAATTCCATGTGATTGCAAAAAAAAATAATGTCCAGATGGGCTATCTTAGAAGTCAAACATTGGTGTGGTGGTTGAACGTTTGATTTTGATGTGATTCATTGCCTGTTTAAAGTCGTTCGAATCATAGGTTCAAGTTATATGATTAGCATTGTATTTTGTCAATCATGTATATCTATAGTTGTTCTGGTACATTAATAGGGGAGTTGGTATCCTATGATTTCCTTTTGGTGAAATATTCAGCTTTGTATCTGCTTTTGTTAATAAGTAATTGGATCTACGGAACAAGTAAAGTGTTGGGTGAACTTTTCTAATAGTAGTATCCTTTTGGGCCTTAGGGTTTGAATGGGAGCTGGCCCCAAAGTCAGTAGACTAAAGTAGGTTTCACTTTCAGGGCCTAATAATTACTACGTAATTCTAGCTGAAATCCTCCACTTATTCCCACTTGTTCTATTTTCATAATCGATACTTCAATAATCTCGAATTTATTTAAGAGTGCATGAATCTCGTAGTTTGCTTTAAGTGCAATTTATTAAAATAAATTGAGGTGTGTCATATCAAACAAGACCTATAATTTATGGCCCTCATAAGACTAGATCAAGAAATCACACTTGAAGAAAGAGATTTGAGGTGTGCCATAAGCAAATTAAATCATCTATGGCCCTCACAAATGTTATAATTTAGATATTAAAATGAACTTCGTAGTTTGCTTTAGGCGCGTTAATTATATAATTACCATGGCTACTACTAATATCCGGGTGTACATTTCATGTGACCCGGTTCTAATTTCCAACAAGGTTAAATAGAATGTGTCGTGAATCACGGGTGCATTTCATGTAGCGTGGCTTGCGATGTGTTTTAAATAACCTTGAATTAATTCTTTAAATAATTAAAAGCGGTGTTAAAGTTAAAAAGCACATAGGTTTAAAAGTGTTTTAAAATCAGATAAATAGGCCAATAATAATAGCGACCGTGCTAGAACCACGAAACCTGGGAATGTCTAACACTTTCTCTCGGGTTAATAGAATTTCTTACCCGGATTTATGTGATCGCAGACCGTAAATAAAAGTCAAACTTCCTCAATTCGGGATTTTAAACCGGTAACTTGGGATACCATAAATTATTCCAAGTGGCGACTCTGAACAATAAATAAATAATCTCGTTTCAATTGTTATTTTAATTGAAAAAATTCCCTTATACCCCTTACGGGGTAGTGAAAAAAAGGTGTGATAGATGTATTTTCAGTAAATTTTAGAGAAAATTGTTGCATTCTCAGAGAACAAGATTATACCTGACAGCATATGAAATCTTAAGTCCTAAATGTGCAACCTTTTCAAAAGCACTAAGAGTCACCAAATTTGGAATTGGAGGGGCTGCCACGTGGGTGGGGAGAATTTTAATCCTATCCAATTTATTAGTTAATTAGGTAATGTCACGTTACCCGGTAATTAACCACTTACCCTCATAATTAAGAAATGTCTCAATTACTTAAAATTCTACTTATTTTTAATACACTTTATATACCGCACTATTACGGTCATGCGGTACCATGTAAAAATAATTCATACACTATTATTTTATTAAAATATCTATGTAAAAATACATATATTTTTTCAACTTATAATTTCGCTAATCTCGTACAAAGAGTACAAATTCTCGTACCCTTAATTCTTAAAATGGTAAAAACATAACCTTCTTTTCTTGTGAAAAAATAATTTCTATCTTTATAATAAAAAAATATCATAAACTTTCTCATATTATGTGTATAATTTAAAATATATTCGAAAGTAGTAATATTAATAACTATTTAAAATCATATTTTTCAAGCTTTTTACAAAAATGTTCCACTGAATATAAATACCATATCAAAATTTATCTAACAATATCAAGGTTGTTAAACTTACAGGGTCTTATGGTCACAAATCTTCTGTAGAAAAGTAAGGGATGTAACAAGAGTTATGCCGACCGTAAGGTTCGTGATGTGGCATTCATGGTCGGTGAGCGGGTGTTGCTTCGGGTGTCGCCTATGAAGGGCGTGATAAGATTTGGGTAGAGGGGTAAGCATAGCCCTAGATTCATTGGCCCGTTTGAGATTCCTTATCGAGTGGGAGAGGTGGCTTACAGACTTGTGTTGCCGCCGAGCTTATCCGTCGTTCATCCAGTGTTTCATGTGTCCATGTTTCTGAAGTATCACGGCGATCCATCCCACGTGTTAGATTTCAGCACTGTCCAATTGGACAAGGACTTGTCCTATGAGGAGGAACCGGTAGCTATTCTAGACTGGCAGGTTTGTCAGTTGAGATCAAAGAGTTTCCCTTCTGTTCGTGTTCAGTGGAGAGGTTAGCCTGTTGAGGTAGCAGCCTGGGAGTCCGAGTCTGATATGCGGAGCTGATATCCCCATCTTTTCTCCGACTCAGGTACTTTTCTTATGTCCGTTCGAGGACGAACAGTTGTTTCAGAGGTGGAGAATGTGATGACCCAAAAGGTCATCACTTGTGTTGCAAGTAAATTTGTGTTCCGAGGCCCTAAAACCTCTCTTTGTCAAACCTCGATTTGTGTGCACAGTTCGGGCGCATTTCCGAAAAGATTTTATATGAAAACTAAGTGAAATAAGGAAATTGACTTTTAAAATTAATTAAAGTTGACTTTGGTCAACATTCTTAGTAAACAGACCCAGACCCGTGATCTGACGATCTCGTAGGGTCCATAGTAAAATTTGGGACTTGGGCGTATGTCCGGAATCGAATTCCGAGATCTCAAGCCTGAGAAACGAATTTTTAAAAAAAATCATTTTCTGGAAAGTATAAGAGTTTTTGAAAATGAAAAGATGTTTGAAATTGATGGTATCGGGCTCGTATTTTGGTTTCAGAGCCCGGTACAAGTTTAAAATAATAATTAAGTTGAATATGTGAAGTTTGGTAAGAATCAAAGTCTGTTTAGTATAAATCGGACATTTATTTGAGAAAATTGGAAATTTTGATGTTCTTGAGTGATTTCATGAACTTGAGGCTTAATTCATAGTTGTTGATGTTATTTTGATGATTTGATCGCACGATCAAGACCGTATGATGTTTTTAGGTTAGGGTGCATGTCTGGTTTGGAGTCTCGAGGGCTCGGATGAGTTTTGGATAGGCCACGGAGTGCATTTGGACTTGGGAAAAAGGTTGATGGTATCTGATATTTTGCCCAGGCCTCTGATCTCGCAATTGCGAGATCAGGCTTCGCAATTACGAGGTTCTCAGGCTTGGTAAATGCGACCCCAGGGTTGCAAATCCGAACCAAGCCTGGGCAGGCCCTTTTCGCAAATGCGAACCCAGGGTGGGAATTGCGAAGCCCTCCTTTTCGCAAATGCGATGTTACATTCGCAAATGCAAAGGTGACCGGATTTTTCCTTGATCGCAAATGCGACAGATCCTTCACAATTACGAAGATAGCAGGTTCCAAAGGGGTTCGCAATTGCGAACCCTGGTCACAATTGCGACATCTACGACCTGCTAAATTATAACTTAGCCGAAAATATTTCATTTTTCAAACTCCATCAAACCCTAAGCTCTCTTGGGCGATTTTTCCAAAGAAAGTTCTTCTCCAAATTGATTGTAAGTTATTTCTAACTCATTTTCTTTAATCTATAACATCTTTTCACATGATTTCAACTCAAAATCAAGGGTTTTCATGGGGGAAATTGGGTGTTTTGGGTAGAACTTAGGATTTTAAATTTTTGGGGATTTGGACCTTGATTTGAGATCCGATTTCAAAATAAATTATATATTTGGGTTCGTGGGTGAATGGATAATCGGGTTTTAACCATGTGGGCCCGGGGTCCATTTTTGACTTTTTGGGGAAACTATTGGAAAACCTATTTTCATGCAGTAGAATTGATTCATTTAGCATTTATTGATACCATTAAGTGAATTGTGGCTAGATACAAGCAAATTGGTGGTGGAAACAAGAGGTAAAGCGGTAGTTGAGGCTTGAATTGTATTCGTGGCATCGAGGTAAGTGTTTGGTCTAACCTTAGCTTGGGGATTAGGAGTTGTATCTTATTTGCTATGTGTTAATTCTTGAGTACGACGTATAGGCATGGTGACCAGAATCTATACGTTGGTGTCAAGCATGCCCCTGAGTCTTTTACTATGATTAATGTGACTCTGTTTCATATTGTTCATGCTTTATATGATGATTTCTATTGTTGAACAAGGCTTGTGGAAGTATTATTGGTAATTGGACATTGTAGAGCGTTGGCTCAAGTTGAGAATTGAGTTGTGAAGTAAATGTGAAAAAGAGAAGAGGTTTATGATATTGTCTCCCTTGCCGGGATGTTATTGCTTTTGATATTATTTCCCTTGCCGGGATGTTATTATTCATGATATTGTTTTCCTTGCCGGGATATTGTTGTTATGTTATTGTTCCCTTGCCGGGATTTTATCGAAATATTATTGATTCCCTTGCCCAAATTGCTTTGTGATTGTTGCTTGATTGAGAAAGAGTGTAAAGCACGAAGGGTGATGCCGTGTATGACTTTTGAGAGTATTAATGCACGAAGGGTGATGTCGTACCAATATTGTGAGGTAAAAGCACGAAGGGTGATGTCGTGTCGCACGATGTACAATGTTGTACCATGATATGAGTGATAATGCACGAAGGATAATTTCGTGCCATGATTATGTGAGGTAAAAACACGAAGGGTGATGCCGTGTCGATTATATTGATTCTTATAGTGAGGACAAGAGTAAAAGCACAAAGGCTGATATCATGCACTTGTTTTTTATTTCTGATTCTTGTTGATAATTGAATTATGGTGTTCTTTACATTTATCTGTTGTCTTTCGGTTGTTACTTGTTGTTCCCCACAGCATGTTTCCCTCTCCCATCCTTAACTGTAAATTTCTGCCTTTATTTTTTCGCTGTATATGATTTAACTACACAGGTTTATTTGGTAGTCGTGTCCTAGCCTCGTTACTACTTTGCCGAGGTTAGGCTAGGCATTTACCAGCACATGGGGTCGGTTGTGCTGATACTACACTCTGCACTGCGTACAAATCCCAGTGCTGCAGTTTTTGGGCCACTGTGAGATTGCTGCTTCAGTCCATCAAGTGACTCGAGGTAGTCCTGCAGGCGTCCGCAGGCCTTGGCGTCTCCTTCTATCTTCTTATACTGTTTCTCCTATGTATTTCTGAAACAGCTTGTATCTATCTTTCAGACCCTTATTTGTAGTATTCTTAGACAGTCTGTGAAATTGTGACACTAGATCCGGGTAGCTTTTGGTTTATGTTTTTATCGGTATTAATATTAAATTGTTACATTTTATTCTTCTGCTTTATTATTTCCGCTGATTATGCAATATTAATTTACAACTGCTAAAGAATTTAAAAATGGAAAAGGTAAAATGGCCGGCTTGCCTAGCTTTTACTAGTAGGTGCCATCATGACTCTCGAGGGTGGAAATTCGAGTCGTGACAGTAACACCCTTCGTGCTTTTATCTCATTCCTCACCATGTATAAATAAATTTATGCAACAATTCAATTAGCACGACAACACCCCCCGTGCGTTCAACTCATCTTTACAAATGATGTAACAGAGCCAACCATATCACAGGAGCACAATAATAATTGGAATTACTAAGCAAGAAATACGCAAGTAACAATGGTGGGCAAGGATGCGCATGTGGGTCACAGTAAAGAACTAAGCGGGAAGCACGTGATTAATAACAACAAATGGAAAACAAGGAGTATCAACTTCAATTAACTAGCATATTGGAGGCCTAAGTACAAATATATCAATTAAGACGGAAACACATGATCTTTGCAAGTTAACAAGTAAGAGCATGAATGACTAGCATGGTGGAAGGATTAAACGAAAGTGCAACAGAATAGATACAACATGAGTATATTTATAAAAGCAGAAAATAGGCATGGTATCTGCAAGTTAAGAAAGCAAAAGATATGGATAGTGCAACAACAATTGAGATAAAAGTCAAGTACCGGACAATAACGACAAGTCACACAAAATATGCAAATACAACAATGACAGCTCAAGGTAAGGGCACAAACATATACACGGGAAACAGATATCACATCATAATGCATGTCCCTCGTCCTTACTTGCACGAAAACACCCCTCGTGCCATAACCTCACAATAACATACAAGCATAACAATATAAATATAATGGCACGGCATCACCCTTCGTGCTTTTACTCTCAATGATATGGCACGGCATCACCCTTCGTGCTTTTACTCTCAATAATGTGGCACGGCATCAACCTTCATGCTTTTACTATCAATAATGTGGCATGGCATCACCCTTCGTGGTTTACACTCTCCCTCACATGATAATGTATAAACAATGGCACGACATCATCCTCCGTGCTTTACACTTCCTTACCAAGCATATATGTAACAGTAACGAACAAGGCAGGAAGCATAACTGACATCAAGGAGAGTGTTTAACGGATATTCCAAACAATTTCCAATCACTACTTTTCAAGTCAACAATGGTTCAACAACCCTCAAGAACCGTATTATTCAAATACTTCCACGAATCTCATAAATGATCCACAACACAAGTATAGAGTTTAGCATCTCAAGAATATCAGTTGTAGTAATGTAGTAATAATTTTGCATAGAGTTGACTAAATTAGACACATCAATGCATTCTTACATTTTCCATCAAGTTTGATCAAGTTATAACAAACTAAGTCTTGATATTTATCATTTAATATTATGTCCTTAGTATCTAAGAGTCAAGTAAGGCATTAAGCAGAATGTCACAAAATTCTACACACACAACTATAACATAATCCACCCCTCGAGCATGATTAACTCTGGTACATACATATACGCTCGTCACCTCATATATGTATCACCCCCGCATATAGCAAACAATGACAAATAGGAGGAAAAATTCCCTCAACAAAGCTAGACAAAACATTTACCTCGATTCGGCTAACTCAACACTCAACTTAGCCTTTTCCTCTACAAATTAGCCTCCGCTCAACTCAATCTAGCCAATAATGACTTGAACACACCGAACAATTCAAGAGAAAACTATTTTAATTAATAAAGTTATGATTTTTATTCAACTTCTAAAAAGTCAACAAAAGTCAAACCCTGGGCCCGCCTGGTCAAAACACGGGTCCAAGGGTAGGTCTTGACTACCCATAACCGCATGAGTCCAAATATGTATTTTGTTTTCAAATCCGAGTCTTATTCGAGGCTTAAATCTCAAATTTTTATTTTTCAAAACTTTGACAAAACCCCAAATTTTTCCATAGATTGCCCATGAATTTGATGTTAAATATTATATAAAATTATAAAATATAGTTGAAAATTGATTAAAGATACTTACCCAATGTTTTGGTATGAAAATCCTCTCTCAAAACCGCCTCACCTCGAAGCTAGGGATCAAAAATATGAAAAATGAATCAAAAACTCGGAATTCTCAGCACTTAATAGGTTGCAGATGTCGCATTTGCGACAGGGGGTTCGCAAATGCGACCCTCACAAATGCGAACACTGTATCGCAAATACGAACTGGAAGGCTTACTGCTTAGGTCGCAATTGTGACCCATACTTCGCAAATGCGATGGCAGAAGTTTCGCAAATGCGACAGAGTCCTTCGCAAATGCAAACTCTGTCCAGCAGCCCAGACTTCGCAATTGTGATGGTTGCTTCGCAATTGCGGCTGCTGCATTTGCGACAAATACATCACAAATGCGAAGCTACCAATACCAGCGATCAAGAACTATGAAAAAAATCATTCCGAAACTCACCCGAGCCCTCGGGGCTCCAAATGAAGTATGCATACAAGTCTAAAAATACAACACAAACTTGCTCGCGCGCTCAAATCATCCAAATAACTTCTAAAACCACGAATCGAATGCTAAAACGCATGAAAATCCAACTAAACTTCAAGAACTTCTAGAATTACAACCGAGCATCCGAACCATATCAAATCAACTCCGAATGGCGCCAAATTTTGCAGACAAGTTCCATATGACAAGACGAACCTACTCGATGCTTCAAATCACGCATGACAACCTTGAAACGATGAATCACACCTCAAGTCGAAATCAATAAACTTTGAAACTTCAACTTCCACAACCGATGCCGAAACCTACCAAATCACCTCCGATTGACTTTAAATTTTGCACGCAAGTCACATTTGACATTACGGACCTATTCCAACTTCCGAAATTAAAATCTGGTCCCGATATCAAAAGGTCCACTCCAGGTCAAACTTCCCAAAAATTCAACTTTCGCCATTTCGAGCCAAATTCAACTACGGACCTCCAAATCTCAATCCGGATGCGCTCCTAAGTCCAAAATCACCCAACGAAGCTAATGGAACTGACGAAACTCCATTTCGAGGTCAAATGCTAAAAAGTCAAACTTGGTCAACTCTTCCAACTTAGTACTCAACTCTCGAAGTTCACTCTTCCAAATCGATTCCAAATAACTCGAATACCAATACCGACGATTTACGCAAGTCATAATACATCATGCGGAGATACTCGAGCCCTCAAATACCGAGCGAAGTACAAATACTCAAAACGACCAGTTGGGTCATTACAATTATCTTCATATCAAGCTTAACTACCACTTGGCTTCACTTCCAAACTTGCTTAATTCTTCAATTATAAATTATCAAATATATATTGAGTACTATTTACTTGTTTTCTTTTATTTCTTAAATTTAGTATTTTATCTATATTCTATAACCCAAATAATTTCATAGTTAGTACTAATTTTGATTTTTTACTTTGCCCAAAATATATGTTCTTTTATTGTTTTGTACAAAATATATCAATAATTTAAATATTTTTCCGACATTATATGGATTAAGCAACTAGATTTTCTTCTATTTTACTTTTAATATGAAGTTTTGATTTTATATATTTTTTACTATGTTACTTGTAATTGTTTCATTATTATATATCTTTTATTTTGTGTGAATTGATAATGATTTGCGAGACCAATATAAATAGAGGAATAGAGAAGAATATCTTTTATTTTTTAAATTAATTCAAATATTTTTGTCTCTCGATTCAAATGTATAAGCTTTATCTCAAATCAAATATATTTATATATCAATTCAAATATATACAAAATGTCAATATGTTATAATCTGATACGAATATTAAAGATTGTGTATTTTAGCTTTAGAGTTCAGATACACTCTTAAAATTACAAGTTGTCTATACAAATCTATAAAATCGATATAGATTAGATTTTATCATATAATCTAGTTAAACTTTGCCTTTAAAGTGCGAAGTAGTATTTTCTCTATATGACATTTGGCTTGACCTCATGCTTGACTATCATTCTTTTAATATAATATATGAAGTTATATTATGTTTGGCAAATTTCCAATTTAAAATAGAATAAATTTCAGAATAAATAATTTTCAATATATAAAAATCATTATTTTCGTTAAAAAAAATAGTTATGTTTAAATTCGATCAAAAAGAGTAATTAATTATTAACAACACATAATGCATAATTTAATTTTTTTAAATTTAAATTAAAAAAAAAACTAATTATTACCCAACCTAATAAACTTTATCCTAAATTGTCAAGTCGCTTTTTATTATGCTGCCACTTGGGTTAATATGATATCTTTGCTTCTTATATATATAGAGAGATTCATATCATTGTCCAAAGGGCCTTAGCTAAATAATTTCAGTATTTTATAAGTTTTTTTTTTTCCCTTCCTGGCAATATGGATTGATATTCCAGTACACGTCAATCTCCCTCTTGAGCATTATTATATAATTAAGAAGAGTGTTTAAGGGACTAGACGTGGATAATATGTATTTGAATATTATCTAACCTGCTGAAAGTAGGAGGAAAAAGAAGAATAGAAAAACAAGCTTCAATGGGCAAATGAAATGATATATTCTAATGGCAATGCCATCATTTTCAATGGAAAGTGGGTGGTTTGTAGAGCCACAGAATCTATTCATTCCAACGGGCGTAAACCTTAGATTATTAAAATATATATATATATATATATATATATATATATATATATATATATATAAAATCAATGAAGGATATCAACTTCCATGTCTTAATGTAAATATTTTCTAAGCACGAGACTTTTCACCAAATTTGGAGAAAGTTGAAGAAAACCAGAAAAAGCGGTGTCAAAGCTGTCATAATTCAAAGTATTAGTACTGTACGCTCCAACTTTTAACTACCACCGGTTACCGGTTGGCACACACGAGTCCATAGCAATGGGCGTGGAACGACATCGTAATTTCCATCTATATATGCACATTTATAGTCAAGTCAAATCAAAGGTGTTTGGTGAATAATTGTTTAGATTTGGAAAATCTGAGACAATAAAGTCCTCTTTCGTGAGTATATGCAAAGTTTATAGAGATTCCACTTTTTGTGCAAAATCTATCAACTTTGTTTAACGTAATTGAGGTGAATTTAGGTGTAGAGTAGCAGGGAAGAGATGGACTCAGATCAGAAAGTACATGTATTTGAGGAGGTTTCCAAACACAACAAGACCAAAGATTGTTGGCTTATCATCAGCGGAAAGGTTAGATCTTTATTAGTCCGTCCTGTTCTTTTTATATCCTGTCAAACAAATAATCAGTGAATACTTTTCTTAGTAGTATTATTCTTGATGGGTTTTGTTTTATTTTCGTTTTGTCCATTAAATACAGTGCTTCGTATCATTGTGCACTCATTTGGGGCTAATAGTGTTAGTTGAAGAGTTGAATTCTGAAACTAAGACATAGACAAAGAGGTTGATAATATTAGACAAAGTAATAACTTTTTTCTTCAAATGCTTAAGATCTATCTTTTTTCTTTTGAGAAAGGTAACAATAATCAAATGCTTAAGGTTTATCATAGTAATATAAATTGGAAGGTTTCCCTCGGGGCTGGGAAGAAAAGGCAGGTGTCTAGGTAAGTGACTTGTCCCAGAAAAATTAGCAATTTAGAACATCAGAGGTTGATAGTAGAGCTAAATAACTGAATTTTAAATTAACAATTTCTTCCCTGTGGGCAGAGTTATTCGGTACCTGGTGGAAGAAATAGGTAGGTGGTGAAATTTATGCGGAGGTGGATAAATCCAGTGTTCTTTTTCTTTTTTCTCTGGTTCTAAAGTCAGCGTGCTGATAGATTTTGGCAATGACTGTTGCTATGATAATAAGCGGCTACTATCATCCCCCCTCCCCCCCCCCCCAACCCCCCAACAAAACAAAAAATGAAAACAAAAAGAAAAATCGGTGGCTAGTATCACATATTGTGATGGCAGGCTCGTTACATTGATGAATTTATAGCATAAAACCTATACATACTTTCACATCGTTATAAGTAGATAACTGGATATACATCTGAAGCTTAGAGACATTTTACGTCTCATTTTAGCCTTGTGGTGTGAATGAGCCATTCCATCCCTTCAGCTGTTCTTTTGGTTATGTTCTTCTTGATTCCACTCTCCACCAAATAGCTTTGAATGCTATAAGACAAGGAGTTGACATGTTCCAAACTTCCAAAGAAGAAAATCTCTAGCCACATGAAGCATGTTCAGTCATGTATCTCAGTGACTCTCAACTCCTGACACAGGTGCAAGCCTTGTAGGAGTATGCTTTATGCAAAGGTACATCAGACTTACATTATGCTAACGAAGCAAAATGTCTTAACCTGACTTCCCCTGCCCGTTCTTGAATTCCAATTAGCAGTTTTGGCTCCTAAATTTTAACGAAATATAGAGTAACCTCGTCGAGCAAGGATCCTTTAATCTCATTTGAGGAACAGATGTTGAGCTTAATAAAATAAACTTCACATGCTCTGATTAGCAAAAGAAAGACCTACATCTAATACACTAGTTACTTATTCAACTTTATTACTAGCCAGTCAGCTATGGAATGTTAGAAAGCAGTTTCCTACTCAGAGCTATTACAAGCATAACTCTGAGGAGCACCTAAAGGATGCGACAATGGACATTCTGCTTTAAGCTACTTACTCTGTCTCTCTATCTCTGCTTTAAGTTCTTATTTTCTCCTTCCTTAATACAAATATTGATTTTTGTCGTGGTGTTTTCTCTAGGTGTATGATGTGACTCCATTCATGGAAGATCATCCAGGTGGTGATGAAGTTTTGCTTTCAGCAACAGGTAATGCTCGAGTATTTCACACAGTTTATCTTGGTTCTAACTGTAGATAAAGGCTTTCTCTATGGCGTTGATTTCTGAAATTTTGATTGTCTGACAGGGAAAGATGCAACAAATGACTTTGAAGATGTCGGCCATAGTGATGATGCTAGAAAGATGATGGATAAATATTACATTGGAGAAATCGATGCATCAACAGTTCCCTTGAAACATGCTTATGTCCCACCACAACAAACCCCATATAATCCAGACAAGACTCCGGAATTCGTTATCAAAATCTTGCAGTTTCTTGTGCCCCTCTTGATTTTGGGTTTAGCCTTTGTTGTGCGACACTATACCAAGGAGAAGTAAATCCTTTGCATTCTAATTTGGATTGTCAGAGCACTTATGTAGTTGTCAAATGAAACACCTGGTTTATATAGTTCATTATGGAGCTGCAATATCTGAACTTGATTTATTGTACTTTGTATGAGTTGCAACAGTGTCCATTTGTAGTGCATCCTGTATGTAAACAATGAACTTTACCTGGCTTATGTTTATGATGATATTTGAGATGCGCCCTTCTTCATTATGAGTAATTTCTGCACGATAACAGTCTCTACTAGAAGTTAGCTGTAGACAGCCTATTGATTCGAAAGCTAAGTTTGAAATTAGAAAATGATCTCTGCCCATGCCCTTAGCGCCCAGACAACTTTATTAGAATGGACGTAAAATGGCTCTTTTAACCGTTAAGGGCGTTATTGGGGCTACTTTGGCAGTATATTTGCTCTTTTTGCATCTTGAGAATTAGAGCCCCGAACTGCAGCTTTTAATTTCTCTAAATATTCTATTTCAATTCAGTATGACAATATTAATGTGTAATCTGGAGAAAACGTAGATAAGACCAACAATATGTTTTAACCCGACATTATTTGCAATACGACTGGCAAGCGACGAGTTCATTTTCTCACACATCATTTATGCCTGATTTTTTTAGAATATCAAGTGTAAACTAATTGTGGTGCAACTCAGCCAATTCACTAAACAGTCTACCCA
The DNA here is from genome assembly GCF_000393655.2 of Nicotiana sylvestris. Lineage (NCBI taxonomy): Eukaryota > Viridiplantae > Streptophyta > Magnoliopsida > Solanales > Solanaceae > Nicotiana > Nicotiana sylvestris. The sequence goes on from NC_091062.1 coordinate 73,448,798, forward strand.
GCCTACAGTTAAATGTAACCAAGGTAATCCTACCCACCAAGACTGGTGTAGATGCAAAGTGTTGCAGTTAGAATTCAAACGTAATCTGAAGCTACTCTGGCTGGAAACTGTGAAGGGTTACTAATATTGTGAGATTAATTGCTCATGCAGTTTGCACATTTGGAAGCTTGGCCCTGGTGGTCTTTTCATGTAGGCGCCTAACAGCTCTAGAAGATGTTCTGCCACTGGATTTGAGGTATGCCCGAGTTGCCCGCAAAAGGGATAACAATGTCAAACTCTACAAGGCTTTCAATGTTTCTGCCTTGCAAGATATAGCGGTTCTTTAACACATTAAAAACCACAATTCTGTGCGTCTCAAAAGTCAAAACCAACCAATTCACATCCACTCCCACCCCACACCCCGCACTCCTTGACCCCAAGGAAGTTGGGGAATGGGCACATCTCCACTTTGGTTTTCCTATTAGAAAGACCCTATAACTATAAGCGTCAAACATGGGAACTTAAAAGATATATATTGCGCATGGTAGCCAGTCTGGAACATAGGCTTTCTAATAATGGCTACACTGAAACCGAGCAAATAGCAGTGCTAGTACACGGAAGAGTTGATTATAGATTTTTCCCAACTTCAGAACGTACGATCTCTGACCCAAAAAAGTAGCAACAGCAGTGTTGTGACTTGTCAGATACAGTCCTTTCTCGCCACAAAAATGTGACGATTGCAAAGAGAATAAATTAGTGGTATAAAATCTTGGAAGGCACTATAACAAAGGTGTCTATATCTTGTCATGGAGAGTGACCACCAAATAATGGGCATCATAACAAAGGCACTATAACAAAGGTGTCTATATCTTGTCATGGAGAGTGACCACCAAATCATGGGCATCATCTAGTAGCTTCCATACATCAAGATGACCAGCCATGTTATTGCACTCCCTTAAAATTTCATCCATGCTACTATACTTCTCAATGATTTGTTTCCTCCTCTGTAATACAGATGCTGCAATTGCATAAAGCAAAAGATCATCTGTTGGTGGGGCTCGCAGCCTAATCCTACTCCATGCAGACTTCCCAATCCCTGCCCTAATAGCAGCCTGGTCTGCCCACATTACCTCCCATAGGCAGAGTGTTTGCTCAAAAGTTAATTCCCTCCTGAAGAGCACTACCACCATCCTGTACACAAAAAAGCAATCCTCTGCTTGGAGCTTCTCTAAGTGTCTATAGAGATGTGAATCCTTATGTTTGATAATTTTAGAAATAATATTTAGTTGCCTCCTAATTCCAACCTCATCAAGCCTGAAGTTATGCCGAGCCTTCCTCATGAAACCGACGAAGCACCAAAAAGCTTCATGGTCCTCTGTCATCACAGCAATAATGGGTGAAAGCAAATCACTCATTCCCTGGCAATAGCCAATTTCAGGGTCATAAAGCGCATATGCCTCAAGAATGGCAACTAACCGAGCAGCATGGAAGATCCTTGGGGGCTCTAGGTGATCATAGTCCTTCAATCCAACGGCTTGCGCAGACCAGCGTGCCCGGGCATCTGATACTCCTCCCCCCTGAGGGGAATATGCTATCCATTCTTCATTAGCACGAACTGCGTCAACCCGAATTATTCGTTGCCATGTCTCATAATCTTCTGCATTGCAGGGCTCTGGCTGGACTTCTGTCTTCGAAGGAGAAGTGCCCTTAGAAGGCACCTCAGATGTATTCTTGTTCATGCTTCCTAACAAGGGGAAAGTATAACTGACATCATGGTCTGCAGAGGAATCAGAATCCGATGACTCAGAATCAGAGACATCATTTGGCTCCATGACTCGTTTGGAACTGGACAATTCTTCCAATATTATACTGCCCTGATTGTCAGAATCTTCAACATATGGGCTCCTCTCCCCACTAGAGAGGGATTCCAGGGCACTAACAACATCTTCATAGTCGGGGAAATCCATTCCTTCAATGAGATTTCCACTATGTCCATAGCTTCCAATTCCACCAGTGTCTTTTATTTTAAAGGTTTCACCATTGCGTCTCAGCAGTTGGCAGCACTTCCTCCGAAGTCTCTGGTATTCCTTTCTGCATTCACATAGTATGCACCAATAAGGAGTATGGCCTATGGAGTCAAAATATAAATTTGAACTATATATAATAGAAAGGTGATTATGAGTCAACTGAAAAGACAGAGATTAAAAGGATTTTCCTGTACACTTTGGTCCAGGTAGAGCAAATGAATTTGGCAACAGTACCTGTTCTTTTTCCTTAAAGTATCTCTTTCTTTTTTGGAACTGTCCAAGTGATAGCTGCAAAGACAAATAAAGAATAATTATCAGTGCTCACCCAAGACTTCACCAGTATAAAACTTGAGTTATGAAGTATAGAAATGCAAAGACGAGCGGAATTGCTCTACGAGCCCTCCAAAAATATTAACTTCCCATCACTTCATCAAGTTATTAAAATAAAAAGAGAAGCTATATAGAGCCTGTCCTTTCTCAGCAATGATCGAAAGGGACAAAAGCAATTCAGAACCCACCAAATCACCTATGAAAAAAGCTTTATTCACACTTAGTGAGCAGAGATTAATTTCAATCATATAATCTTCCATAGCAAACAACCCAAACAGAATAGACCAATAGAAAACAGGGAGCCTACAATATGTAAAAACAGGTCCACAAGAGGATTAATTAAAAAGATCAAGTAGAATAACTGCAGTATTAATCTCACTTACTATGCAAACGAATTAATTCACAGAACTCATAGGAACTTTAATGTCATCTATCTGGAAAACGGAACTCCGCCATCTCCAAGAAAATAAAGCAACTAAAATGGACACCAAATTCCATGCCAATCTTAATACTAGAAACCAGTATGAGGGGAAAAAAACTTACACCCCAAGGAGGAATGGCCAAACCTCCGCCCTGATACTTGGATCAACTCCCTGCATAAGAGAGACAAGTTAAGTAAACAAACCCACCCTTTGCATGGAAAACAAGGAAGAGAAAGAAAGGAATATGGTAAAATTTTGTGTTGTTAGGTTTGACAATAGAGGAAAAAGATTTGGACAGAGGTGCCCCACAAGATTCTCTTTCCCTTTTAGAAGGAAGAAATTTACAGAAATTTTGAAAAGTAAAGCAATCTACAGTTTCACCATTTCCCTTCTTTTGGACTTCAAACAAAAGAAAACGGTGTTATTTTCACATTTAACCAAATCAAGGGAAGAAAATCATTTTTCTTATAGACTCCCTCTATTCAGTCCCTTCATTTTGCTTCCCTTCCCTTTCACATTTTCAAACAAACATTAATAGTTTTATTACCCTTTAAATATGTAAAATAGGAGTACATGGATATATGGAAAATGTGATTCTCAAATTTCAAGGTGCAGGAACTCACTCCACTTCGGACTTTCTTTAGAAATTTAACTCCTCCATTACGAAGCTTTCCATCAGGTGTAAAACAGCTTCTCCACTGTAGGGGTGAAAGAACATGTTTTCTTTTTCTACGGGACCATGGTGATTTGAGATGACCTCTGAAATGACACACCTTCATGATTAAATATTTTGGAAAACTACAACTACATGTCAAGGTAGCAACATTGGGAGATCAAATATATTCAGCATCATTAACAATTTCACAACTTCAACTATCCAATTATAAAAAGGAAACGCATAAAGGTGACAGGGAAAAATTGCTAGCATAGATCAAAGAGAAGGAATTAAAATTACCAAAACTCCACAATTTTTATGTCTTGGAGATGATTAGCTTAAACAAACTCTTTTTCATCTTCTTAGTGCATTTATTTGAAGTAAGAGAAACCCAGCCAACAAAATTGTCATGGAAAAAAATAAGATAACTACAAAGATTTGAATCATGCACTAAGAAGCACACTGGTCGAGTTGAAACTAAATCATGCAGAGTTGAAATTTATCTAACAAAAGGTCGAGTCGTAGTACACTGGTGATTAGCAGATTAACCCAATTCGGCTTTTATCCACATAGCCGAGCAACTAAGAAAAAGATCAACTTGAGGATATCACAAGGATACAGATGCAACCTGTTTCGACAATTTTATCCACAAGCTGAGGCTGAACAACTTGAAAGTAGAGGGGCGGCAGAAAACAAAGGGTTCAACAAGAATGCATTTGATTACATTACTGAGCTTCTACACAGGACAGCTTAACCTATAGATATACTTCTGCATAGGTATTATCTTTGACTGCTGTGATTTGCAATATTTAGATGTAAGTCTATTCATGCATCTTTTAAATCGAAACATCCTAAAGCAAGCATCGCTAGTTACCTACAAATAAAATTTAGCAAGAAACAGAACTGGAAGGGAAAAGCAATCTTCTGTCTGAAACAGCAATGTGAGAAGCCCAGTCATGCAGTTCAAACAACACATTGCAAAAGGCCATAACTGGTAGAACTCATACTAGTTTCCTCCCTTAAATGAGTCTTATTCAACCGCCTACACCTAGGGACTTGGGATTTATGCCAGTATGGATGAGAACTTTTCTGCCTTTAACCTAGAGCATCAGAATCTGCTAAGCATTTACCAATTGATACCTCAGATTTCACGCGAACAAACACAATCAGAAAGATCCCTTAAATAACAAATCAAAGAAACAAAAAGAGCTTCATAAGGAAGAACATCACACCCCAATTCTGAAAGAGCCCTTTTCATCCGGTGGAAACAAAAATAAATAGTAGTCTCCGCCTAACACACACAAACAAAAAAACAAAAGAAAGAAATAAAAATCACCATTTAAGAAATATGAATACAGTGAATCTTTTGGATTGTATGCTTTTGCCGCTGAATTGATCCTCAGAAGCAAATAGCAGTATGGTTTTCTGAACTTAAAGGATGTACAGTCAATCCTAATTGCATCACCCAAAGAGGAGGGAAGGAAAAATGAGAGAGCAGCAAACAACAACAACAACAACAACAACAACAACAACAACAACAACAACAACAACCCAGTATAATCCCACTTAGTGGGGTCTGGGGAGGGTAGTGTGTACGCAGACCTTACCCCTACCCTAGGGTAGAGAGACTGTTTCCAAATAGACCCCGGCATCCTTCCCTCCAAGAACTTCCCACCTTGCTCTTGGGGAGACTCGAACTCACAAACTCTTGGTTGGAAGTGGAGGTTGCTTACCATCAGAGCAACCCCTCTTGTCTTCAGATTCTTATGCCTTCAGATTCTTTATCGAATAAATAAGCTGAAAAATATAGACTACAGCCAGCAAAAAATCAAATAAAAAATGTCATCACATTATCACAAGGTAAAACAATTGAAATAGAGATCAGATGTAAAGTTTCAACCTTTGACTAATATAAATCAAGACGTATTATCATGACCAGTTCAAATCAAAGCGCTAGGAAGATATCCAAGCTGAAAACAACAAAAGCAGTAAAACAATCACAAATACAAAGATAATCTATCTACTAACACTATTAGACATATATAAATTGGAGGACACCGGAACTGAGCAAATATCTAGATCTGATAGAATAACACTAAACATAACTAAAATGCTAGATGAATCGGAAAACTACAGTTATAGGAAAACTGAGAAGCAGATCGAAGAATAACTGAGATGTAGTGAAAAAGGTGAAAAAGAAGGGAGGCTCACCGATCAGAGGCAGAACAGTAAGCTGGTGAGGAGGAAGCAACAACAAATAGAACTGATCGCAAATGAATCCACGACGATGACGCTGAAGACGACGACGATGGTGAAGATGAAGACGGTGAAGGAGAATTTGAAGAGGACGAAGTCTGACTTCGTTTGAGAGCTTTCATTTACAAACGAATTTTACTCTATAAACAGATTTCTAGGGTTTTCAAAAACTATGATAAATGTAATGTCCTTTACGGTAAAAATATCTTTGAAATTTCAGCCGTTTTTTTTTACAAAGTAGAATAGATAAGGGCGGCGGCCAATGCGAGTCCGGCCAAGGCCGAGAAAGCAAAAACTACTCCGGCATTTGAAGTCCGGTGGTTCAATCAGAAACCACCGCTGCTGCTGCTGCTGCCGTTACCGTTAAAAACACGACGGAGGTTAGTGATACAATTGATTCAACAAAAGCATTAGGAGCAAAAGAGGAAAAGCATGGAGCAGAGATAAAGGAATAAGGAATGTCGATTATGCCCTTTTCCACCATAACACAAACACACAAAACTGAAAATGTTTTGTCCTCTTTTAACTGCTTTTGCTTTTTGAAGATGAGTGAGGCGACCTAAGAGCCTCCTAAGGTGGGGTTAGAGTGGATTGTCTATTTTTCTTTTGTACTGTACCTACTTGCCTAGAAAGTAGAAAAAGAGAGATAGCGGACGCTGGATCTGAGATTGTAGAGTTGGTTCCCTGCCACTGTGGCGCCTAAGGTCGCCTCTTTTGGCACGGATGTGATGTTTAAATTAGGTGGAAGCTTGGATATGATTTTTCGAAGCTTGGAAAAATAATAATAGTAGGAGTACTAAATAAAAAGAATGTTTGAAGTTGAAGTTTTTAGTTGAAAAAAAAGGGTAATTGATCCAATTATATTAGCAAGAATAATTCGGGTTCCCTTGACTTGGCAATTTTTGTTTAATTTCTCGTTAAACTTCATGTGGTCTTTAATATCCCCTAAACTTGACAATTTCATAGCTTTGACCCCCTGGACGCTCACAATCCATGGGAGTGTGACACACACGCCGCCACATAATTTTTTTGTCCATGTGGTATTTTTTTACAATAAATATATATTTTTATCTTTTTAAGTGCACCAACTATTTCAATCATTTTTTTGGGTGCCAAAATTAAGATAAAAAAAAACTTGAAACAACGTTATTTTGACAATAATATTTTATTTAGCTAAAGATAATGATATTTTAATTAAGTTACTTTTACATATTTGATCAGAAAAAGAAGGAATATACAGTTAGAACATTATCATTGCACCTAAAAAATATAAAAATAAAAGTACGTTGTTGGAACTCCATATATTGGCTAAATAAATTTTTAGCTAAGAATAGTAAAATTCTGACCAAATATTTATAAATTTGACTCGTAAAAGAAAAATGCAATAGTTTAAATAAATAAAATAAAAATAAAAATACATAATATTTTTTTATTTTTGTAGAAAATATACATTTGAACTTCATTAGTTTGGCTAAATCTTCTTTTTATTTGACAAAATAAATGGAGTTTCAACTAATTACTTTTGTAGATTTGGACCGAAAAATAAAGATAAAAAATACATGGTTGAAACGTATATTCATTGTATTTTTTAAAAAAGTACAATTGGGACAAAAATAAGCAATGTATATTAAGAAGAAACAACGAGAAATACAACTGGAACAAATAAATCATTATATTTGATTATGTGACAATTAATATTTGAAAAATACCCCACTTGGAAGCTAATTTTTCGATTTTCCCCTTTCGACGTATCTAAAAGAGAGTGTATTCACCCTTTTTATCACATCAGCGTCTAGGAGGGTCAAGACTATCAAATATTCAAGTTCACGGAGGTATTAAGGACCATAGGAAGATAAAGAGGGAACTAAATAAAGGTTTCCAATTGTAGGGGGCTTGGAACATTTCTTCCATGATATTATGCATATGTGAGTGAAATCGGGATCGATTATTTTTGTCATCCTTTATAAATTTATTTTAGTTTTATTTATTGTTTGCAAGACTGTTCTTGAGTCGAGGGTATATCGAAACGGTCTCTTTACCTAAGGTAGGGGAAAGGTCTGTGTATACATTACCGTTATAAAATTATACTGAGTATTTTATTGTTGTTGTTTTGCAAGAAATATAAAAAAATAATATATAGTAATAAATTCCTACCGGGTCATTTGCTTTTATTTAAATATAAGTGCGCTGGAAACCGCTTCCTAATCGGGATCACTTGAAATACTCTTTAATATGTGTTTGGTTTGTTTAATGTGTTTTTCAAAGTTCAAATTCTTTATGTCATTGTTGAAGTTAAAAAATTATTAAATTATTTAAGAAAATACTTATCATGAAATAATTTACAAATATTTGAAATAATATCTACGACCAAAAACGTTTTCGTATGAAGGAAAATATTTACAAAAAATAAATCACATACTCGCAACCAAATACCTAAAGAAAATATTTTCTTCACTTATATTTTTCTCCGATAGTCCACTTGAAATGGTTGCTAAAATTTAGAAAGGATTGGATAGTATGATACATTTCTTCTGAAATATTTTCCAATTTTTTTTCGTTATACCAAAGCGAAATTGCTTTTTTTTTTTGGTCATACCAAATTTACTTTCTCTAACAATTGAAATCAGTTTGGCTATAAGAAATTTTTTACTTTTTTCGGAATTATTATTTGTCCAGAAAAATTTCTAGTTTCACTTGAAGTTATATTTCGAAAATTTTCGGAAATTTAAAAAACTCCAAAAAGTTATTTTTTAAAATTTTCACTTCAAATCACTCACAAAAATTCCAAAACAATTTAAAATTATATTCATGTCCAAATACAACTCTAATTTTTAAATACCATTTTTACATAAATTTTTTTACCTTTTCTCAGAATTTTATAAATCTTATGTCCAAACGCCCACTTAAATATTTAAGTGAGTATAAGTTAAGTTCGTAGAACAAGATATAATTTTTTTTGGTGACACTGTAAATATTATCATTAATAATAAAATAATAACAAGCTTAAGGGCACCTAGTGTTAGAATATACTATAAGTCATGCGTATTGTTATAGTATTCTTTATGAACAATTATTTATTTACTTGTTTCAATTCAATAAAGTTTCATTTTAAATAGATCATGTGTTGGTTTGTGCGTCCATTGCTTACATAGTAGATGATTTAGTGTATAGAGTTTAGCTTATACACGGAAGATTAAATCATCGGTTCTTGTAAGACATAAAAGTTAATGTTCACAATCTAATGATGGAATTGGACAAATCATCGGAATGATTGTAGCACAAGATTAAATATAATTTATCTTGATTATGGGAATGGTTTAATTCCAACTTCTTGTGCTAGTACATTTTGTATGTATTGAACGGATCAAGTAGAGATGAGTATTTTATACTGACTTTATAAAATAATTTCTCTAGTCCATTTAATGTACTTATACTCTTAATCCTGATATAATTATTATTAGCTGTGTATGTCACTTGTTGTTTTGATTTATTAAAAGGCGAGATTCTTTCGCGAGTCAATAAGCCTGGTAAATTGGATAACAATGATATACATTGGCGAAGTAATAATTAGTTGATGGAATCCATGTCTCAATTTTGAGATTGATGATACTCCTTTATGAAAGCTTATAAGTTTTCATGTGTAAACCCGGCCGGTGGATTTTGTATCCGACACATGAAATAAGTTAAGTGTAAGTCTAAAGGAAGTAATCAATAAATTAAATAGTCAGTAATTTAATTTGATTGATTAGTATCTGAATCTTAACATGGGGAGTTAAATAAGGTTTTATGGAAGAATTTCGAAATTGAACTAAGGAGTGCAATTACGAATTTTTAGTGGAATAATTCGTAATTTATTATGATGGAAATTAGTTTCAGAATTTCGAAATTAATATCATAATAGGAAGCCTTGTTAATTAAATTCTGTGGTCCCTACTGTGCCTAAATAATAGAAAATAGTGGAAACTGTTACTTAGTGGGAAAGAAAACGTGGAAACCGTCCCTTAGTGGGAGAAGGAAACCTAACAGGTTTTGAAAACGGTTTTGACCTAAAAAACGCAGCTATATATATGGATATAAGGGCTGGACGTTTTTTACATGATTCTGACTGCGGTTTCTACTAGAATTTTGCCCACCCAAAATTCTCTTTTTTTCGGTTATTGTTTGGGTAACACAGTAGAAGACTGTGGAAAGCTGCTAGTGTGTTTTCAACTGAGGAACTGGAGAACGACCTAGATTTGTTGTGTTTACGCTTCAAGAGGTAATCCTAAAATCTCCATACGTGCTAGTTGTTTAGATTACATGTGAATAAGATTCTGTTATTGCTTCCGCTGTGGTATATATTCCATCACCTAGTTCCAAAAACCACCTTCTAGGATCGGTGATGAAATCCAGAGAGTTTTTGGCGAAAAACGTCCTTTAACTATACCCGTAACCTAAACTACATCGTTCACATATCATTGTAAATAGAAAACATCCTTGTTATATCCCATATTAACAAGTTACATCCTTCCGTTACTCTGAAGTTATAAAACTAACGGAATAAAGCTATTCACATGAGTTGCACGTGACGTCGCACACCACCCAAAGTATTTCGTCGTTCTCCCCTTGCCACTACAAAGAAATCCAAACCATCATCAGTCCTTTGCACAATATTTCTTTTCTGTTCTTTGCAACCAAATGATGGTACAAGTAAATGGTAGTAATATCCAGTGATCCACCAACCAAATACAATCAAAACGCACATGCAAGTTGGGTTCACGATAGCGAAGTCTGCAATCTCACCATTATAATACACTCAACAGTACATCAAATGAAGTAGCTTACTGTTGCAACTATGGAGCTCTAAACGTTGGAAGATATAATTGCACTTACAAAAAGTAAATCTTAGTAATTGTGTACGCGTAAAATCGGGCATAAAGCTATCCCGATTTTCCGGTAAAGAAATGAGAGGACAACCCGATCTAATATGACCTCGGATAAAGCAGAGGGCTCTTATGGATCTGAGCCCGGGAAGGATGAATGATGCGCTAAAAATCGGACACGACCAAATATGGGAAGAATCGGTTCAAGCAAAATAAAGAATCGAGACTAAAGGAAAGCTAGTTGGAAAGGACAAACAAGGGGACAAAATATCCACCCTTAACCGAATATTACGGCGCAAATCTCGCCCAGTATCAACAGTGTATCACGGTTTACCAGAGAAATTTTTTTTTTTTAACTTATTTAAACTTCTACTAAGATTGAAACTCACCTATTATATAAAGGGAGAATCTTTTTATTTTTAAGAACACGGTTGGCACACATATCAAAACATTAAAGTCAATTTTTGTTCTCTAATTACTGTTCAAAGTGTTCTTCTGTTGCTTATTTGTTTAATTGCAATCGAGCCCGTTCCCGGCTTAATCTAAACCAACTTTCAGTGTTCGCCATAAAGTGAGGCTTAATCATCCATTGTGTTTGGTTTGATTGTTTTATCTTCCTTTAATTCAATGATTTGCCATTCTTAGGTCATTCGTGTTAAATTAAATCACATATACTTTAAACCGCGTATAAATTCAATTGTTATTCATTTTAAGGATTCATTTTAAGGGTAAACACTAATGTAACTATATAATTGTAGTAGTAATTTTTTCATCATTATTAGGCCGAGAAATATTAACAATAGTGGAAATGACAAAGCTTCTGGAGTATGTTCATATTCCGATCAAAGAGAGTCATAAGGAGCCTAGTGACAAGATAATAAGTTGTATTGCATTCCATATATTTTGCAGCTAAAGCTTGACTGGTTGTCTCTGTCATCTGAGTGATTGTAAGTTGTATTTGGTTTGGCACATACGTGACAATTACCTGGTTGCGTCGTTATCTCATTTTGATTTCTTTGGTGCAAAGTAGTTTAATTTCCATTTTTAATTCTTTTTAATTTGTTTGTAGAGTGCTGTAATGCAAGCCCTTTCTGAGATATAGTTTTGACTTCTGAAAAGAAGAGAGGCTCAGTTAGTTGAGAAGACTTTGAAATTTGCAGACGGCAATGGTCGTTGAAGCAGACTTGGTATCTCACGTGAATAACTTTATTCCGTTAGTTTTATAACTTTTGAGTAACGGAAGGATGCAGCTTGTTAATTCTGGGATATAACAAAGATGGTTTCTGCTTACAATGATATGTGAAGGATGTAGTTTAGGTTATGGGTATAGTTAAAGGACGTTTTTCGCCAAAAACTCAAATCCAGACACCAAGCAAGACTAATTACACAGTAAGGGGTCGTTTGGTATGGGTATAAGAAGGTATAGTGCTGGTATAAAAATTTAATATCACCTTAATACTTCATTTGGTTAGCAAACCAGGTATTTAAAATTAACATCGGGATAACTTATACCTTATAGGGGGTGGGATAATTAGCACCGGTATAACTTATACATTTTTCTTACAAATTATGCAATTGTCATATTTAATACAGTATATCAAACAATGGATAAAAAATAATCCCAGCATAACTAATCAAAGCATAACTTATTCCGACATAAGCCGTATTCAAACCAAACGACCCAAGTGTTGTTAGTAACCTTTAGAACTATGTATCTTCCTGGACATTTTCAATGTATTGATTCTATCTATAACTTCCTTCTTTATACGTGTTACCATTAACTCACTACTTACAAGTGTTCCTCTTCACGGTCTCCAATTCTTATCTCTCCAAGTATGGTAGATCATGGCACTCCAAATTGCTGCAAATACTTCCTTGTTGAACTAAGGGCAGTGATTTCCTTTTATTCTGTCCAGCATCATGTTACGATCCGGAATATCAATCACGAGGTCGTGATAGTACTTAACATTTGCTTGCTAGGCAGGTCAACACTAGTAAATCGTTTAATTAATTTTAACAATTTAAAAGCAAATAATTAAGAATATAAGTCTGAAATGCTCGTAATATAATAATCTAAACCAACACAGTCTAGCCTACACCTAGAAACTGGTGTCACACATACATGAGCTACTAAATGTACTACAAACAAGGTCTGAAATAAAATACAAATGTCCGAACAAAAATAAATAGTGTGAAAGATAAGAAGAGGACTTCAGGGTCTGCGAATATCGTGTAGCTCTACCTCAAGTCTCCGTATAATGACAGTCCAAGCATAACCTCCACTAAGCGCCGCTAGGACCAACACCAGAATCTACACTAGAAGTGTAAAAGTGTAGTATAAGTACAACTGACCTCATGTATTTCGTAAGTGCCGAGTTTAACCTCCACGAAGTAGTGACAAGGCTATAGCAAGACACTCGCTATAAACCTATACGAGTATAAGTAAAAAGAACAATAAGACAGAAAAAATGATTAATATGAAAATCGGAACAGAAATACACAATAGAGGGCCCCAGAATATCATCTATGCTCAATTTCAAAACACAACACAGATACGGAATCAACAGCCAAAGATAATAATAATATAATTTCTTCGTTATGGCACGCAACCCGATACATACATACATATATATATATATATATACCAATACCATTGTGGCGTGCAACCCGTTCCCATATACAATATCAATATCCGTTGCGGCATGCAATCCGATCCCAAATATCATATCAATACCGTTGCAGCGTGCAACCTCATCCCAATTATTATATCAATATCGTTGCGGTGTGCAACTCGATCCCAGATATCATATTAATACCGTTGCATCGTGTAACCCAATACCAAATATCATAGTAGCACCACAAACAATTGCAGTGTATCTCACAACGTACAAGAAAAAAGGAACCAAAACGTATAAATACTTTAGGGCAAACCAATATGACAATTTGAAGTAAACTAGAAAGCAAGTGAAGGCAAATAGATAATTAAAGGCATAAAACAATACTAGCTTCTACCTAGCAACATGTGGGGCATAGAACAAGCAAAAACGGACAATAAATAAAAATATGGATATCGAAAATATGTAGCAAATAGAGGCATATAGCAATGAAGACATGTATTTAGCAAGTAAGGACATGTAATAGTAAAGGCATGACACGAATAGTCACACGGAATAAAAGAAGGCATGATATAATTAAAATACACAATTAATAGCCCACCCCACATGCTTAAACCTCCAACAACGCATAAACACCCGTCACCTTGCATATACATCGTCCCCACACATAAATCACATAGCACATAGACCAATCAAGTCCTACTTTCCTCAAGTCAAGGTTAACCACGATACTTACCTCTTTCTGAAATCAAATCAATAATAACCACAACTTTTCATTTAGAACAAGCCTCCAAACCAACCAAATCTAGCCAAATGTCATTCAAACATTCCAAATCAGGCTTCAGAAACTACCAACAAATGAAAAATATTCAATTTTAGTCATATTTAAAAAAAAGTCAACAAAAATGGGCACGCTTGGTCGAAATTTGTAATTCGGATCAAATCTCGATTACCCATTCATCCCCGATGTTATGACCTAAACCGATGGGCCGCGACGGGTGCCTGAGTCCTACCTGTCAAACACCTCGGAGCATGCGTCTAAGATATGAACCTGAATAACATCTGCTGCTTTACGAAAATAACATACATGAAGGAAATATGCCATCAAGGCATACATACATATATGTGCGGAATACAGTGGGCGAGCCGGCAAGGCTGCTATAGACAACTATACATTCAAAACTGAAAGCCGTCAAGGCCACATACAACCCAACTAGACATACTGTCTACAAACCTCTAATAGAAATATAACTGTACAAAGACGAGACTGAACCACGTCATACCCATATATATATATATATAGAGACACACACAAACATATTATACCAAAATCAAAAGCAGCTTCGGATCAAGTGGAGCACGCCAACTCTCACTGATCATGGATCCTAAGAAGGGGGACTGTTAGCTTGCCTACCTGCACTTGCGGGCATGAAACACAGGCCCAGTGAAATAGGGCGTCAGTACGAAAAATGTACTGAGTATGTAAGGCAAAGACATAGATGAAACATGGAATAAAGAAACATATCTTTAAACCTGAATAACTTTAAAATTCTAAAACGTTTATAATGTCATGCACGCGAGTATAAATATCGTGTCATGCATAGGTATGTGTGTACATAATATCATCAAGCCACTGAGGGCATCCCATCATATCGTCTCGGCCACTGTGGGCAACATCATCAACATATACCAGCTGATCAGGTGGTGGTGCGTATATAATGCCGTAACCTTTTCCCATACCCCATATACATATATTTAAATATATACGCATATATAACGTCATCTGGTCATGAGTCAATGCATATGTATAAATGAGTGAAATGCATGAAAAATACGTAATAATCTTAATATTCCTTCCGGATAATATTAATTGTCATGGGGAATCAAGAATATAGATACCCATACTATTTTTATAAATAGAGTAATTTATGGAAACTGTGTATTTTCTTGTTTCTTCAATATAATTTAGACCATGTCAAAAGAAAGAAGGGAAGACTTTAACATACTTGTTCCTGAAATTATTTGAACGGAATGAAGCTTCTGAATCCTTGAACGAAATAGTGGTTTGAAATTTTTTGGATTGTTTGGACGAAATGGTTCCTGTTCAATGTTCTTGGTTTCAAACCAAGAACATATTGTTGGTTCAATCCTTTTTTATAAGGAAATGAGATCAAGTCTCATGGATAATTGAAAGAAAAGGCCAACATTCTGTTGTAAAGTTAAGCCTTTAAAATGAAATGAAATGGGAATTTGAAATTTAGAAAGCAACATTCTGTTGCAAACCTTCAAAATGAAAATGATTATCAAAACTTTGATATCCAAAGTCTTGAAAGAATGGCTGGAATTTGTATCCATTTGACGCTTAATCAAGGAATGACTCTTAGTCATTTCTTGATAATGTGGTTAGTTTCCACGTGGGATGGGGTGGGATATTAATTTTTTATCCACTTATTAGTTAATTGGGTAATGTCCTGTTACTCGGTAATTAATCAATTTCCCGTATAATTTAAAAATTATCACAAATTACTTAAAATTCTATTTATTTTTAAAATACTTCATATATAATATTACCGTGGTCATATGGTACCTTGCATGGTACTAGTTCATAATTATCGAGTATTATCTCTCGACCCGTATTTTATTCCAAATTGGACACTTTCAACGAAACTCGTTTTCATTAATCCCTGTACCCCTTTATCCTTTATAACACTTATTTATTGCTTGTTATAAATAACGTAAGTATGTTAACGTCAAGATGATCTCATCCTCGAGTCTACGTCGGTTAACTGAAAATATGAAATTTTAACGTACGAAAACGCGAGATGTAACACCTGAGTCCGGTTATGTGATTTGTTTCAAAATCCTACCTCAATTTGAGGTCTAAATCTTAATTTTATAAAATTCTTAAATTTTATCCAAAATCCCTAATTTTTACTTTAAAATTAATAGATTTGATGAAGAAATCATAAAAAAATGTAATGGGAATTGATGGAAAACAAATTAGAGTTAAAGAAAAAGCTCTCAAGAAAGCACCTCAATATAGTCTAGGGTTGAAAAATGGTGTAAAATGAGTTAAGTCTCGAAATTTCTTACTTTTACCCAGTTGCAGATGTCGCAATTGTGAACAAGACTGATTGCAAATGTGATCAATGTCCCAGCTATACACTAGTCGCAAATGTGACATTAACTTCGTATTTGCGAAGGACAGCCCACAACTGCGCCTTTAAGTTGAGGCCACTGGCGGCTCTTTCGCTCATCCATTCCGCCCGTCCAGACGTGTCGCCCTTTATCATTATCATCTACTGCCTGTTTCCCCATCCACATTCATTTTAACAAAAAATACTATAAGGGGAAACCATCTAATAAAAATGTTCATATATTCGCGCTCATCCACGGATTTTTCCCAAGTGTCTTCTTCTAAGTTCCTCTCCGTCTCCCTTTGCCAAATAGAGACTGAAAGAAGGTTCTATCTATAGGTATTGGAGGCCCTTAACCCTTTAGGCAAGGATGAGACTGGGATAGAGGACTCTCTATCATCCCCATCATCCTAATAGCCGATCCCGTCATACAATTAGAGTTACAAACTGGAATAAACAATCAAGATCTAGATCAAGGCTAACCCTTCCACACACAGGGTTAGGAACGGGAAAAGGAGAATGAGTAGGACAGACTCAAGGTCTCGGGGGAGAAGTTATAGACACCTTTTTCATACTTTGTATCTAGAGTACTTCATTTAATTTCTTCTGCAGTATTAGGATTTGGCGGCATTTATCATGCACTTCTGGGACCTGAGACACTTGAGGAATCTTTTCCCTTCTTTGGTTATGTTTGGAAAGATCGAAATAAAATGACCACAATTTTAGGTATTCACTTAATCTTGTTAGGTCTAGTTGTTTTTCTCATAGTCAGGGTCTTGTTTGGATATTGATTGTAGCCACTGTCACATCATTCATTGGATGGATTCAGGCTTGCTTGACTCTCTCTCATATTGGAAGGCTAGGTTTGGAACCCTCTAGGAACTGAATCACTAGAAAGATCTCTTTTTTTTTTCATTTACTATCTCAATTGATCTCCGTTACTTCTCCTTTGAGCAGTAATAGGTAGAGATGACATGATTTGAACCTGTGACATTTTGTACCCAAAACAAATGCACTACCAACCTTTTTCATTCTACTTAGGTGGAGCAATCCAAACTCTCAAAAGAATATAAAAGAGGACCACAGGCCTATGTAAACACCTCAACGAACTTATGTGGACACTCCTCAGCCTGAGGACAAAATGGATGCACTAAGCCGCAACTTCGCATAGCTGCTACGTCCTTGCTTCTTGCCCCTTATTTCAAACTCAAGGAGCCCATATGGTTGCGAGCTGGAGCTTCCACCCGAGTAGAGAGAAAAGCCAGGATAAAGAGTGCCCCGCTCACCAAGCGGGCGGCATGAGCAGCGGGTAAGTTCTTGATAAGCCAATGATCTAGTGAACCAGACGGGGCACTCAAGTCTTTCAAACGCATCCAAGCAATTGGTATCCGATTGAAAGATAAAAAGAATAGATTCGCGTTGCCTACTTGCTAAAAGGAAAAATAGAATGGCCAATCATGAATTCTATGACATTTTTAGAAAATGCGAGCCAAGCTTTGTAAATGTGAAGCTGCTCTACCTAACACAATGTCGCAAATATGACACAAAGGCCAAAAAAGTGATACAGAATAGTTCAGAAAAGAGAACATTTCTTCACAAATGCAAAGACCCAGCCCCCTATCGATGTTCACATTTGCGAGCCTGACATCACAAATGCGAGACTCGCAATTGCAATCAGATCTTCGCAATTGCAAGAACTGCAAGTTCACACCAACAAGTGTTATGCTTCAGCAGTTCCAACATCAACCGAAACTCATCCAAAACTCACCCGAGCCACTCAGACTCCAATCCGAACATGCACACAAGGTAAACAACATCATAGAAACTCGCTCGCTAACCCAAATCATCAAATAACATCAAATATCAAGAATCGATCATCAAAACTCAAACTTTCAACTTTGAAACTCAATTTTTGCCAACTTTCACATAATGCGGCGAAACACCCTCGGGTCACCCGGAACCCCAACAAAACATGCATAGAAATCCAAAAAATATCATATGAACCTACCAGAATTAGGGGTGTTCAAAACCGAACCGAAACTGAAAACTGAACTGAAACCGAAGCATAATGGCTTATTAGTATCAGGTTAACGGTTTAACGGACGGGGAACAAATTGAAATATTTTCATTAACAACTTATCGGTTTGGGGGCGGATTATTCAATTTTCTTAATGGATAATCCGTTATCCCATTAAGAATATATATATATATATATATATAAAATTTATTTTTATCCATATATATATATATAAAATTTATTTTTATCCATATATATATTAAATATCAAAAACCCTTCCACTCTTCCAGTACTTTATCTCTAAGTTCTAACGCCTAATTCCTAAATAATCAGAATTATGAAAAATATGTAATATAATCCTTGTTAATTACTTTACAAAAGGCAGAAAGTTCAGAATCAAATTCAAGCATACAAATGTTTTGGAATACTCATATAGATGAAGTAGTATTACATTATAAACAAGTCATTCTCAGGCATAATGCATAAAGGATGCAACAACACTGAACTGGACAAGATAAGTTAGCCAATGCATCAATTATACAATATAGGTGAGGGCGTAGAGATGTCTTTTTCAGGCATGAACAATGAATATTACGGACACCTGATGAAAGGTGCTGCGCCTGAAATCTTAGTCATAAACATGAACTAAGTGAGTATTCAATTTGTAAGGGAGCTATAGCCAGACTGTCACGACCCGCCCCACCTTCGGGAGTCGTGACGGTTCTTGCTCGTGAAAGCTAGGCAAGCCGACAATTACAGTTTTACCATAATTATTATTAATTTAATAGGAGTAGACAATAACTAAAACAAAATGATTATGAAATGCGGAAGTGATATAGCAAACCAACAGTCTAATACATAGCTACCCCCAAAGATCGGGTGTCACAATCCACGAACGACTAAGATCTTACTACAAATACAAGTCTGAAAGAAGTACAACTATTCTCGAAATAGAAGAGACAGAAGGAAATAAAACGGGGAAAAATGGGACTTCAGGCTCTGCGGACGCTAGCAGATCTACCTTGGTCTCCTTGGACTAAAGGCAGCTACCTCAAGCTACTCACAAGGTTTGGTACTAAAATCTGCACAAAAGAGTGCAGAGTGCAGTATTAGTACAACCGACCCCATGTACTGGTAAGTGTCGAGCCTAACCTCGGTGAAGTAGTGACGAGGCTAGGACATGACAATCATATAAACCTGTGCAGTTAATTCATATACGAATAGAACAATAATAACAGATAAAGATAGGAAGGGGACATGTTGCGGGGAATATCAAATTCTAACAATAAACCAAATAGAGAAGCATAATGAACACCATATTTGTATCAACAAGAATAATGAAACAATAACCACGACATCACCCTTCGTGCTTTAACTCTCGTTCTCACCGTATGAAACAACAGAAATGGCACGACATCACTCTTCGTGCATTACCTCTCATAAGCATGGCACGACATAACCCTTCATGCATTAACTCTCAAATCATGGCACGACATCACCACCCTTCGTGCATTAACACCCACAATATCGTGCACGACATCATCCTTCATGCATTAACACTTACCCACAATATCATGCACGACATCACCCTTCATACTTTACACTCTTCCTCACCCAAACAATAGAAACAATACATCCCAGCAAGGGAATCAACAACATAAACAATAACATTCCGGCAAGGGAATCAGCTATAACCAATCTCGTTTCAACAGTTATTTCACAAAATAAATCTCAACTTGAGCCAATACTCAACAATAGTCAATTACCCAGAAACTTTCATAAGTCTTGTTCAACATTGATAATCATCAATTTGATCATGGACAGTACATATTAGAGTCACAACAATCATGGTATAAGACTCACAAGCATGCTTAACACCAAAGTATAGATACTCGTCACCACACCTATACGTCGTACTCAACACTAACACGTAGTAAATAAGACCACAACTCCTATTCCCTCAAGCTAAAGTTAGACCAAACACTTACCTCAATTCCACGGACAAAATCAAGCCTCAAATACCGCTTTAACTCTCGGTTCCACTTCCAATCCGCTTGTATCTAGTCATAATTTACTTAATAACATTAATAAGTGCTAAATAAACCAATTCTAATGAATATAGATTTCCCAATGTTTTTCCCAAAAAGTCAAAAATCGACCATGGGCCCCCTTGGTCAAAACTCGAAGTTCGAACAAATACTCATTCCCCCATTCCCCCACAAACTCAAATATGTAATTAGTTTTGAAATCCAACCTCAGATTGAGGTCCAAATCCCCAAAAATTGAAAATCCTAATTTCTACCCAAAATCACCTAATTTCCTATGAAAATCCCTAGATTTTGAGATGAAATCATGTAAAAAGATGAATTAGATTGAAGAAGATGAGTTAGAAATCACTTATGATTTGGAGAAGTTTGGGTCTTTGAAAAATCGCCTAGGGATGTTTAGGGTTTGAGAAAATTGCAAAATGATGAAAATCCTGTTTGAAATCCCACTTAACAGGTCGCAGTTATCGCAATTGCTATCAGGGGTTCGCAATGGCGAACCCTTTGTAATACTGTTGCCTTCGCATTTGCGAAGAAAATGTCGCATTTGCGACAGAAGGGCCTTCGCAATTCCGGCCCAGAGTTCGCATTTGCGATGGTGGCCTGCCCAGGCCGGGTTCGCATTTGTATGGTCGCATTTCCCAGGCCTGCTCACTTCGCAATTGCAAAGCCTGATCTCGCAATTGCGTGTGCAAAAATACCAGATGCATCAGCTGAGTTTCCTAAGTCCAAATCACCCCGTGGCCTATCCAAAACTCACCCGAGCCCTCGGGGCTCCAAACCAAGCATGCACGTAAGTCTATAAACATCATACGGACTTGCTCGTTCGATCAAATCATCAAAATAACATCAAAAATCACGAATTCAACCTCAAATTCATGAAATTCTTTAACAACATTAAAATTTCTATTTTCTCAACAAAGGGTCCGATTTATATCAAATCAACTCCGATTCTTACTAAATTTTACACATTCAACTTAAATATTGTTTTAAACCTGTACTGGGCTCCGGAACCAATATACGGGCCCGATACCATCAAGATCACACATCATTTTATTTCTAAAAGTCTTTATATTTTTCAGCAAACAATTTTCTTTAAAAATTCTTTTTCTCGGGCTAGGGACCTTAGAATTCGATTTCGGGCATACGCCGAAGTCCCATATTTTACTACAGACTCTATAGGACAGTCAAATCACGGGTCCAGGTTCATTTACCAAAAATGTTGATCAAAGTCAACTTTATTCAATATTTCTCTTAAATTTCACATAAAAGCTTTTCAGAAACGTGCCCGGACTGCGCATATAAATCGAGGTGGGACAAAAGGAGGTTATTACGGCCTTGAAACACATATTTGACTTCTAAAACAAGAGATGACCTTTTGGGTCATCACATTCTCCACCTCTAAAACAACCATTCATCCTCGAACGAACATAGATAAGTACCTGACTCAGTAAAAAGATGGGGATATCGGCTCCGTATATCAGACTCAGACTCCCAAGTCGCTGCCTCAACAGGCTGACCTCTTCACTGCACACGAACTAAAGGGAAATTATTCGATCTCAACTGATGAACCTTCCGGTCTAAAATAGCCACCGGCTCCTGCTCATAGGTCAAGTCCTTGTCCAACTAGACAGTGCTTAAGTCTAACACGTGGGATGGATCGCCATGACACATGAAGCACTGGATGCACAACTGATAAACTCGGTGACAACGCAAGTCTGTAAGCCACCTCTCCCACTCGATCAAGAATCTCAAAAGGACCGATGAACCTAAGGCTTAGCTTTCCCTTCTTCCCAAATCTCATCACGCCCTTCATGGGCGACACCCGAAGCAACACTCGCTCTCCGACCATGAATGCCACATCACGAACCTTACGATCGGCATAACTCTTTTGCCTGGACTGAGTTGTACGAAGCCTATCCTGAATGATCTTTACCTTATCCAAGGCATCCTATACTAGATCTGTACCCAACAACCGAGCCTCCCCCGGCTCAAAACACCCAACTGGCGATCGACACTATCTACTATATATTGCCTCATAAGCAGCCATCTGGATGCTCGACTGATAGTTGTTGTTGTAGGCAAACTCCATTAATGGCAAGAACTGATCCCACGAACCTCCAAAGTTAATAACACATGCTCGGAGCATATCCTCCAAAATCTGAATAGTACGCTCGGACTGTCCGTCCGCTTGAGGATGAAATGCTGAGCTCAACTCAACCCATGTACCCAACTCACGCCGAACTATCCTCCAGAAATGCGAGGTAAACTATGTACCTCGATCGAAAATAATAGACATGTGCACACCATGAAGACGAACAATCTCCCAGATATAGATATCAGCTAACCTCTCTAAAGAATAAAAGACTGCCACAGGAATGAAATGCGTTGACTTAGTTAGCCTATCAACAATAACTCATACCGCATCAAACTTCCTCTAAGTCCGTGGAAGTCCAACAACAAAGTCCATAGTGATATGCTCCCACTTCCACTCAGGAATCTCAATCTTCTGAAGCAAACCATCAGGTCTCTGATGCTCGTACTTTACCTGCTGACAATTCAAACACCAAGCTATAAACGCAACAATATCCTTCTTCATCCTCCTCCACCAATAATGTTGTCGCAAGTCCTAATACATCTTAGCGGCGCCCGGATGAATAGAATACCGTGAACTATGGGCCTCCTCTAGAATCAACTCACGAAGTCTATCCACATTAGGCACACAAACTCGAACCTGCATCCTCAAAACTTCATCATCTCCAGCTATAACCTACTTGGCACTACCATGCCGCAATATGTCCCTAAGGACAAGCAAATGAGGATCATCATACTGTCGATCTCTGATACACTCAAATAATGAAGACCGAGCGACTATGCAAGCTAAAACACGGCTGGGCTTAGAAACATCCAACCTCACGAACTGATTGGCTAAAGCATGTACATCCAAAGCAAGCGGTCTCTCACTAATCGAAATATACGCAAGGCTGCCCATACTGGCTGACTTTCTACTCAAAGCATCGGCCACTACATTGGCCTTCCTCGGATGATACAAGATAGTGATATCATAGTTTTTCAATAGCTCCAACCACCTCTTCTGCCTCAAATTTAGCTCCTTCTGTTTGAACAAATATTGCAAACTCTTGTGATCTATGAACACCTCATATGACACGCCATACAAATAATGCCTCCAAATCTTCAGCGCGTGAACAATGGCTACTAGCTCCAAATCATGAACTGGATAATTTTTCTTGTGAATCTTCAACTGTCGCGAAGGATATACAATAACCTTGACATTCTACATCAACATCATACCAAGTCCAATACGAGATGCGTCACAATATGCTATATAGCCCTGAACCTGAGGGCAAAACCAGTATCGGCACGGTAGTCAAAGCTGACTTGAGCTTTTGAAAGCTCGCCTCACACTCGTCCGGCCACCTAAACAGGACACCCTTCTGGGTCAACCTGGTCATCAAACCGATGGTAATAACCCGCCAAGCCCAAGAAACTCCGGATCTCTATAGTTGATGTGGGTCTAGGCCAGTCCTTGGCTGCCTCTATCTTCTTCGGATCCACCTGAATACCCTCTGCTGATACAACGTGACCTAAGAAGGCAACTGAACTCAACCAGAACTCACACTTCAAAAACTTAGCATACAACTGGCTGTCTCTCAAAGTCTGAAGAATGGCTCGAAGATGCTGCTCATGCTCCTCTCGGCTGCGGGAACAAATCAAAATATTATCAATGAAGAGAATTATGAAGGAATCCAGATAAGGCTTGAACACCCGGTTCATCAAATCCATAAAAGCTGCCAGGGCATTTCTCAATCCAAATGACATCACTAAAAACTCATAATGCCCATACCGAGTGCGAAAAGCCATCTTAGGGACATCGGATGCCCTAATTCTTAACTGATGGTAGCCAGATCTCAAATCAATCTTCAAAAATACTTTGGCACCCTAAAGCTGATCAAACAAATCAACAATCCTCGGCAATGGATACTTGTTCTTGATGGTGACCTTGTTCAACTGTTGATAATCTATACACATCCTCATCGACCCATCCTTCTTCTTAACAAATAACACCGGCACACCTCAGGGCGAGACACTAGGTCTGATAAATCCCTTATCCAACAAATCTTGCAACTGTTCCTTCAACCCTTTAAACTCTGGCGGGGCCATGTGGTATGGCGGAATGGAAATGGGCTGAGTACCCGGAGCCAAATTAATGCAAAAGTTGATATCCCTATCGGGTGGTATCCTCGGCATGTCTGCAAGAAATACCTTTGGAAACTCCCGAACAACTGGCATGGAATCCATAGTAGGAACCTCAACACTAGAATCACGAACATACGCCAAGTAAGCCAAACACCCCTTTTCAACCATACACCGAGCCTTCATATAAGACACAACCTTACTGACAGAATGACTGGCAAGGCAAAACCGGCAAGGCTAAGGTCACGATCTTGGCGTGACAGTCCAATATAGCGTGATAAGGTGACAGCCAATCCATCCCCAATATGACATCAAAATCAATCATATCAAGAAGTAAGAGATCTACACGGGTCTCAAGACCCCCAATAATAACCATACACGAGTAATAGACATAATCTACAATAATAGAATCACCCTCCAGTATGGATACATATATAGGAGCACTCAAAGAATCACGAGGCACAACCAAATACGAAGCAAAATAAGATGACACATAGGAGTATATAGACCCTAGATCAAATAGAACTGAAGCATCTCTGCTGCAAACTGAAACCGTACCTGTGATAACGACATCGGATGCCTCGGCCTCAGGCCTTGCTAGGAAAGCATAACATCAGGGCTGGGCCTCACTACTCTGAACTACATCCCCAGGACGGCCTCCTATTGGCTGGCCTCCACCTCTAGCGGCCTGACCTCTACCTCTAACGGCCTGACCTCCACCTCTAACACCTCGACCTCTACCTCTAGTTGCCTAACCCCTACCTCTAGCTGGCCGAACAGGCGGTGGAACACCCGGTACTTGAACCATGGCTTGAGAAACCTGATGCTGAGAACTGCTCGATGTTCGAGGGCAAAATCTAGCAAAATGCCTCGGATCGCCACAAGTATAACAAGTCCTCAGCTGCTGGGTAACCACCCTGAAAACTCTAGAGTGGAGGTGCACGGATAATAGCTGGTGGTGAACTGTAGGGTAGCTACTCTAAATACTGCATATGAGAACCACAGC
This sequence comes from Nicotiana sylvestris, assembly GCF_000393655.2. Taxonomy (NCBI): domain Eukaryota; kingdom Viridiplantae; phylum Streptophyta; class Magnoliopsida; order Solanales; family Solanaceae; genus Nicotiana; species Nicotiana sylvestris. Next base: position 73,474,364 of record NC_091062.1, read on the forward strand.
CACCTGGAGCTCCGTGAGAAGCCTGTAGTGCTGAATGAAATGGCCTGGGAGGATGGCCTCTACCAAAAGAATCCTTGCCTCCAGACGAGGCACCACTAAACCTGCCAAAATGACGAGGCCTCTTGTTAGACCCCTGACCACTCTCCTATGATAGAACCATCTCAACTCTCCTGGCCACATTGGCCATATCCTGAAAAGAAATCTCGCTCCCAGTCTCCTTAGCCATCTGTAATCGAATCGGCTGCACGAGTCCCTCAATGAACCTCTTCACCCTCTTTCTCTATCTCGGTAGGAAGTATGATAAGAGCATGACGGGCCAAGTCAATGAATCTGGTCTCGTAGTGAGTGACGGCCATAGAACCCTACTAGAGATGCTCAAACTGTCTCCGATAGTCCTCCCTCTAAGTGATCGGAAGAAACTTTTCCAGAAATAGCTGAGAAAACTGATCCCAATTCAAAGCCAGTGACCCAGCTGGTCTAGCCAAACAATAATCCCTCCACCAAGTCTTTGCGGAACCTGATAGGCGAAAAGCAACAAAGTCGACCCTGTTAGTCTCCACTATCCCCATGTTCCATAGAACCTCGTAACAGCTGTCCAAATAATCTTGGGGATCCTCTAAAGATGTACCGCCATATGTGGTAGTAAAAAGCTTGGTGAGCCTTTCCAGTGTCCACAAGGCATCATCACACATAGCTTTTCCATCACCGGTCTGAGCTACAACACTCAGCTGGACTACCCCATCTGCTCTGGAGTGTGAGTAGCAGGAGTCTGGGCTCCTCCTCCAGCCTGAGTGACACCTGGTGCTACAGGGAATATGACTGCCTGAGTGACACTCTCCATAAGGCTCACTAGACAGACCAGAGCATCCTGGAGTATCGGGTTGGCGATGAACCCCTCTAGAACCTGAGTTGGCCCTGCTGGAACTGTCTGGGCCGGAACCCCCTCCTCGAACTCTACTTGAGGCTTCGTCGCTGGTGCTACTGCTCGAGCTCTGGGCTGAGCCCTGCCTCTATCTCGGCCTCTAGCACGGCCTCGGCCCCTCGCAGGAGCTGCTACTGGGGCCTCGGGCGACTGGTCAGCTGATGAAGCGATATGTGTCCTTACCATCTACAAAAGAATAAAGTGGAAGTTCAATTAGCATTTGAGAAATCAAGTCACACAACAGGAAATAATAGATGTGAAGTTTTCCTAAACTCTGTCGCCTCTGGGGAATAAGTACAAACGTCTTCGTACTGATCCCTCAGACTCTACCTAGCTTGTTTGTGAATTGTGAGACCTAAACAACCTAGAGCTCTGATGACAACTTGTCACAACCGGGTTTTTCCCACCTTTGGGAGTCGTGATGGCGCCTATTCATGAAATTTAGGCAAGCCGACATTTACAGTTTTACCACCATTATTATTAATTTAACAGGAGCAGACAATTACTAAAACAAAATGATTACGAAATGCGAAAGTGATATAGCAAACCAATAGTCTAATACATAGCTACCCCCAAATATCGGGTGTCACAATCCACGAACGACTAAGATCTTACTAAAAATAAAAGTATAAAAGAAGTACAACTATTCTCGAAATAGAAGAGACAGAAGGAAATAAAACGGGGAAAAGGGGGACTTCAGGCTTTGCGGACACCAACAGATCTACCTTGGTCTCCCTAGACTGAAGGTAGCTACCTCAAGCTACTCACAAGGTCCGGTACTGAAATCTACACAAAAGAGTACAGAGTGCAGTATCAGTACAACCGACACCATGTACTAGTAAGTGTCAAGCCTAACCTCGGCGAAGTAGTGACGAGGCTAGGACACGACAACCATATAAACCTGTGCAGTTAGTTCATATATGAACAAAATAATAATAACAAAAAATAACAGATAAAGATGGGAAGAGGACATGCTACGGGGAATATCAAATTCAAATAGTAAACAAAATAGAGAAGCATAATGAACACCATATTTTTATCCACAAGAATAATGAAACAATAATACGTGCGCACCATCACCCTTCGTGCTTTAACTCTCATTCTCTCTATATGAAACAACAGAAATGGCGCAGCATCACTCTTCGTGCATTACCTATCATAAACATGGCACGACATCACCCTTCGTGCATTAGCTCTCAAAATATCGGCATGACATCACCCTTCATGCATTAACTCTCAAATCATGGCACGACATCATCCATCGTGCATTAACACTCACAATATCGTGCATAACATCCTTTATGCATTAACACTCAGTCACAATATCATGCACGACATCACCCTTTGTGTGTTACACTCTTCCTCACCCAAACAATATAAATAATACATCCCGGTAAGGGAATCAACAACATAAACAATAACATCCCGGCAAGGGAATCAGCTATAACCAATCTCGTTTCAACAGTTATTTCACAAAATAAATCTCAGCTTGAGCCAATACTAAACAATGGTCAATTACCCAGAAACTTTCATAAGTCTTGTTCAACATTGATAATCATCAATTTGATCATGGACGGTACATATTAGAGTCACAACAATCATGGTATAAGACTCATGGACATCCTTGACACCAACGTATAGATACTCGTCACCACACCTAACGTCGTACTCAACACTAACACGTAGCAAATAAGGCCACAACTCCTATTCCCTCAAGCTAAAGTTAGACCAAACACTTACCTCAATTCCACGGACAAAATCAAGCCTCAAATACCACTTTACCTCTCGGTTCCACTTCCAATCCACTTGTATCTAGTCATAATTTACTTAATAACATTAATAAATGCTAAATAAATCAATTCTAATGCATGAACATAGATTTCCCAATGTTTGTCCCAAAAAGTCAAAAATCGACCTCGAGCCCGCTAGGTCAATACTCGAAGTTCGAACCAAAACCCGATCACCCATTCCCCCACGAATTCAAATATCCAATTAGTTTTGAAATCCGACCTCAAATTGAGGTCCAAATCCTCAAAATTTGAAAATCCTAATTTCTACCCAAAATCACCTAATTTCCTATGAAAAACCCTAGATTTTGAGATGAAATCATGTAAAAAAATGAATTAGATTGAAGAAGATGAGTTATAAATCACTTACTTATGATTTGGAGAAGTTTGGGTCTTTGAAAAATCACCTAGGGATGATTAGGGTTTGAGAAAATTGCAAAATGATGAAAATCCCGTCTGAAATCCCACTTAGCAGGTCGCAGTTATCGCAATTGCGATCAGGGGTTCGCAATTAAAATATTGTTGCCTTCGCATTTGTGAAGAAAATGTCGCATTTGTGAAGAAAATGTCGCATTTGTGACACAAGGGCCTTCGCAATTCTGGCCCAGAGTTCGCAATTGCGATGGTGGCCTGCCCAGGCCTGGTTCGCATTTGCGATAGTATGGTCGCATTTCCCAGGCCTGCTCACTTCGCAATTGCGAAGCCTAATCTCGCAATTGCGAGATTAGAGGCCTGTACAAAAATACCAGATGCATCAGCTGAGTTTCCTAAGTCCAAATCACCCAGTGGCCTATCCAAAACTCACCCGAGCCCTCGGGGCTCCAATCCAAGCATGCACGCAAGTCTATAAACATCATACGGACTTGCTCGTGCAATCAAATCATCAAAATAACATCAACAACCACGAATTTAACCTCAAATTCATAAAATTCTTTAACAACATTGAAATTTCCGTTTTCTCAACAAAGGGTCCGATTCATATCAAATCAACTCCGATTCTTACCAAATTTCATAGATTCGATTTAAATATTGTTTTAAACCTATACCGGGATCCGAAACCAATATATAGGCCCAATTCCATCAAGATCACACATTATTTCATTTCCAAAAATCTTTATATTTTTCAGCAAATAATTTTCTTTAAAAATTCTTTTTCTCGGGCTAAGGACCTCGGAATTCAATTCCGGGCATACGCCAGAGTCCAATATTTTACTACGGACCCTATGGGACCATCAAATCATGGGCCCGGGTCCGTTTATCAAAAATACTGACCGAAGTCAACTTTATTCAATATTTCTCTTAAATTTCATATAAAAGCTTTTCAGAAACGCGTTTGGACTGCGGATGCAAATCGAGGTGAGACAAAAAGAGGTTTTAAAGACCCCGGAACACAGATTTGACTTCTAGAACAGGAGATGACTTTTTGGGTCATCACACAGACATGGATTAACACTCCCATATGGGTTCTGAATTAGTACTCCATTTGTAGGTGCATATTTTCTAGTAATTCTAATTGAATATAGATTGAATTAGCCCGATAAACTGCCCGGTAAGAGCTAACCCGATACCAATTTGCCCGATAAGTAGCCCTAACCAGAATCGTCAAAACACCGAACCATGATCGTTTACCAAAAACATTGACCGTTGTCAACTCAAACCTCATTTTAAGTCAAAAATCATTTTTTTCTTTAAAATTTCACATGTAAAATTTCCATAAAATGACATGGACCATGAACACAAGTCATAATTCATCAAATTAAGCTAAAAAGGTCTCGAAATATAGAAAAAGGAGCTAGCGCTCAAAATGACCTATCTGGTCGTCACTTTCTCCACCTCTAAAAGAAAAGTTCGTCCTCGAACGAACATAAAAGTATACTTGGACTGGTAAAAAGGTGTAGGTATCTACTCCTTATACTGGATTTGGACTCCTATATAACATCCTTGATTAGCTGACCTCTCCATTACACTTTCATAGAAGAAAACTCTTAGACCTCAACTTTCGAACTTGTCCGTCTAGAATAGCCACATGCTCTTCCTTATAGGTCAAATTCTCATCAAGTTGCACCGCTCTGAAGTCTAAAACATGAAACCTATCCTCATGGTACTTCCGAAGCATGGAGACATGAAATACCAGATATACCCCTGCTAGGCTTGGAGGCAATGCAATCCTATAAACAACCTCCCCAACTGTCTCCAAAATCTAAAAACGAGCCAATAAACCCCCGACTCAACTTGCCCTTCTTCCCAAATCGCATCACGCATTTTATAGGTGACACTCAGAAAAGAACCTTCTCACCTACCATGTAAGACACAACTTGAACCTTCCGAACTGCATAACTCTTTTGGCTGGACTGAGCTATACGAAGTCGCTCTTGAATCATCTTAACCTTTCCCAAAGCATCACAGACTAAATTAGTGCCTAACAATCTAACCTCACTAGGCTCAAACCAACCAACCAATGAATGACATCGCTTCTTATGTAAGGCCTCGTACAGAGCCATCTGGATGCTCGACTAATAGCTATTGTTATAGGCAAACTCCACTAGAAGTAAAAACTGGTCCCACTAAACCCCTAAAATCCATAGAGCATACTCGCAACATGTCTTTGAAAATCTAAATAGTGCACTCGGACTATCCATCCGTTTGAGGATGAATCACGGTATTAAGCTCAACCCATGTACCCAACTCACATTGCTACACTCTTCAGAAATGTGACATGAACTGTGTGCCCTAATAAAAAATGATGGAAATAGGAACGCATGTACAAACGGATAATCTCTCTGATGTAAATATGAGCCAACCACTCTAACGAATAGGAAGTCATCACTGGAATGAAGTATATGGACTTAGTCAACCAGTCTACAATAACCCAAAATGCATCATATTTCCTCAAGGTCTGTGGTAAGCCTACCACAAAATCCATAGTGATGCACTCCCACTACTACTCTGGTATCTCTAATCTCTGAGTCAACCCACCTAATTTCTGATGCTCATACTTCACATGTTAGCAATTCAAACGCCGAGAGACATGACTGACAATATCTTTCTTCATCCTCCACCACCAATAGTGTTGTTTTAAGTCACGATGCATCTTTGTGACACCTAGGTGAATGGAATAGGATGAACTGTGGGCCTCTTCAAGGATAAACTCCCTCAACCCATCGATATTCGGAACATAAATCTGGCCTTGAAGGTGCATAACACCATCATCTCCAATCATAACCTCCTTAGCACTACCCCGCTGCACCGTATCTTTCAATACCAATAAGTGAGATCATCAAATTGGTGAGCCTTGATATGCTCCAACAATGATGATTGTGCCACAACACAAGCAAGAACCATGCTAGGCTCCAAAACATCCAACCTCATAAACTTATTGGCCAAAACCTGAGCATCCATGGCTAGTGGCCTCTCCACTACCAGTAAATATACCAAGCTGCCCATACTCTCAGCCTTCCTACTCAATGTATCAACCACTATATTGGCCTTTTTCGAATGATCTAATATGGTGATGTCATAGTCCTTCAGTAACTCTAACCATCTCCGCTGCCGCAAATTAAGGTCCTTCTACTTGAACAGGTGTTGGAAACTCCGATGGTCAGTATAGACCTCACATGGAACAACATAGAGATAGTGCCTCCACATCATCAGCGCGTGAACAACGGCTGCCAACTCCAACTCATAAACAGGGTAATTCTTCTCATGAACCTTCAACTTACAAGATGCATGTTCAATCAACCTACCATACTGCATCAATGCCACACCAAGTCCAATGTGTGATGCATCACAATACACAATGTAAGGTCCTGAACCTGTAGGTAACACCAATATTGGGGCTGGAGTAAATGTAGTCTTGAGCTTCTAAAAGCTCACCTCGTACTCGTCGGACCATCTAAAAAGAGCACTCTTCCGAGTCAACTTGGCCAATAGGGATAAGATAGATGAAAATTCCTCCATGAACCGGCGATAATACCCGCCAAACCCAAGAAACTCCGAATCTCTATAGCCGAAGTAGGTCTAGGCTAGTTTTGAACTGCCTCAATCTTCTTAGGATCCACCTTGATGCCCCCAGAAGATACAACATGTCCCAAAAAGGCAACAGAGTCCAACCAAAACTCACACTTCAAAAACTTGGCATATAATTGATGACCCTTTAGAGTCTGAAGTATAATCCATAGGTGTTGCACATGCTCATCTCGACTACGGGAGTAAACCAAAATATCATCAATGAAGACGATCATGAAGGAATCCAAATAGGCTTGAACATCCGATTCATCAAATCCATGAAGGCTGATGGTGCATTAGTCAAGCAAATAATATCACCAAGAACTCGTAGTGACCATATCAAGTCTGAAAAGTTGTCTTAGGGACATCCGATGCCCTAATCTTCACTTGATGGTAGCCAAATTTCAAATCAATCTTGGAAAACACCTTGGCTCCCTGAAGTTGGTCAAACAAGTCATCAATCCTTGGTAAGAGATTCTTGTTCTTGATAATGACCTTATTTAACTGTGGATAGTCTATGCATATCCTCATCGATCCATCCTTTTTCTTCACAAATAACACTGGTGCACCCCAAGGTGAGACACTAGGTCTAATGTATTCCTTGTCAAGAAAATCCTGTAACTGCTCCTTCAATTCTTTCAATTCAACTAGAGGCATATGATATGGTGGAATAGAAATAGGTTGAGTGCCTGAAACCAAGTCAATGCAAAAGTCGATATCCCTGTTAGGTGGCATACCCGACAAGTCTATAGGAAACACCTCTAGGAACTCTCTTACCACCAGTATAAGGCCCCGTCAAATTTTACCTAGAACCTAGGGCTTCGTGGTGCCGAGGTAGGCTAATAGATGATAGTACACTAAGGTACCAAGGGCGACTATGTGTTTCAAATGTAGATGGTCTCCGGGAAAGAATCATGACCGAGGCCCATACTTCCAGATATTCCGTGCACCAAGGCTTTACAAAGATGTATCTTGATCTCAAGGAAGTCTACTGGTGGAATGACATTAAGAGGAATATAGCAGACTTTTTGGCAAGGTGTCCAAATTGTCAACAAGTGAAGACCGAACACCAAAGGCCTGGTAGGTTGGCACAGAACATAGAAATTCCAATGTGGAAGTGGGAGATAATCAATATGGACTTTGTGGTAGGACTACGCCACACTCCTTGCAAGTTTGACTCGATTTGGATTTGTAGATCAATTCACAAAATCAGCACACTTCTTACTTGTTAAGGCTACTAAAACAGCGAAATAATATGCTCAGTTGTATATCAAGGAAATAGTTAGGTTGCGTGACACTCACGGTTTCTATCATCTTCGATCGATGGGCATAATTGATAGCTAAGTTTTGGAATTTTTTTTAGCAAGGTTTAGGTAATCAGGTAAATCATAGTAGAACCTTCCATCCGCAAACCGATGGGCAGGCAAAGCGGACTATTCAGACGCTTGAGGATATATTGCGCGCTTGTGTTCTTGACTTCAAGGGTATTTGGGATGATAATTTTCCACTCATTAAATTTTTCTACAACAACATTTATCATGCTAGCATCCAGATGGCACCGTTCGAGGCTCTATATAGTATGAGATGTAGTTCTCCCATTGGGTGGTTCGAGATTGGGAAGCAAAGTTGATAGGGCCAAACCTTGTGCGTCAGGATATGGAGAAGGTTAAGGTCATTAAAAAATGGTCGAAAATTGCCCATAGTCGTCAGAAGTCCTATTCGGATGTACATTTCAGGGATTTGGAGTTTAAAGAGGATGATTGAGTATTCTTGAAGGTTCCCCCCATGAAGGGTATAATGTGGTATGGCAAGAAAGGAAAATTGAGTCCGAGGTATTTTGGGCAGTACAGAATCATTCAGAGGATTGGTTAGGTGGCTTACAGGCTTGAGCTACCTCCAGAGATGTCTTTAGTGCACCCAGAGTTTCACGTGCCGATGTTTAAGAAGGTAGTTGGAGAACCGACACTCATTGTTTCGATTGAGACTATTGAGGTTAATAAGGAATTGACTTATGAAGAAATTCTAGTTGCCATTCTCGATAGGCAAGTCCGAAAGCTAAGAAATAAAGAGATTGCCTCCGTAAAAATGCTATAGCGAAACCAACAGGTTGAAGAGGCCACCTAGGTGGCCGAGGAAGAGATTAAGAAGAAGTACCCTCATTTGTTTGAATAGATATGTATTTAGGTAGATTGTTTGAAGTGTTAAGAGTTATCTTCTATGAAATATGTATCACTTGTACAGTTGATGTTAAGGGTCTTCCTTTCTGGTAATATTTTATTTATGAGACCACTTATGGTGTTGTTTTCATATTATTTTACGTTGTTGGTTCAAGTATATGTTGATAGGATTGATTTCTAGGATTCTCTGGCAGGTGGATAGGCCTAGTTATAAGGGAGACTCTAGCAGAAGTTTTGGAAAATTTAGGGAGTTAGTCAAAATTTTGAACTGCTGGTGTATGAAGTAATAGTTGAGCCACATTTGATGTAAGGCTCAACTATTAGTGGTGTAAGAAATTCGGAGGGTCCATTTTCTAATTTTTATAACCCAATCCCATTTGATTAAAAGCCATTGGGTCTCGTTTAGAAGGCAAAAAACTACCATTTTAGAGAAAGAGGAGTGCTCTAGAGAGAGAGAATGAAGCCCAAAGTGTTTTGTTTATCAATCGTTGCTCAAGTCTTGGAGAATTCACAAGGAAACCCTTGCCAGTTGTCTTCTAAATAGGTAAGGTTCTAGTCCTAGTCTTCAATTTCAAGTTTGGGGTAGAAGATGGGTAGCGGAGAGTGTGATTCTTGGGTATGGGAATGTTATTTATGCATGCATGTACCATCAAGGTTTGTAGGAAGGTTGTTGAGCTCAAATGGGTAAACATTGGGTTGTGGGATGAAGGAATCCACCATAGAAGAACCTTTAAATCATAATGCACAACTAGTGTTTGACAAAATGCTTAGATGAGCTGAAACCACGAATATCTTCCTATTTATGGTTCAATTTTGTTATGTTTATGAATATATTGAAGTTGCTAGGATTTCCAGAAAATGGTAGTAATTTAAGTAAAGATCAGTGAGATATGTTGGCTAAACTTCTCTCTTCTAATTGAATCCCATGATGATCTCGTAAGTTTCAACTATGATAGGCCAATTTCTTACTTCTCATGTCCCGAATTATTCATTATAAATTTGACTATTCCGAATAAACTTTGTGCCGAAATTCAAAATGTTTTCCGAATTATCTTATCATATTGTGTTATCCTTTAGAAACGTATTCAAACGTGACCAATATGTCAAAATATTATGAATTCAATCATATTTTAATTACAAGTTATTATGCAAAATTGTGGAAGAAAACTCAATGTGTCTAAGACTCTTATTTGCTCATATGTGCACTAAAAGTCGTGATTAAAGATGCCTTGTTGTTTATAATTCATGATAAGGTTTGAAAGTTAAAGGGGTGAGCATAAAATATGAAATACGGTTGACGTACCAAGAATGATATTACCGTTGTGGCCACTAGAGCCAATAAAATGAAAAGAGTTGTAAACGTTTATGAATTGAGCTGAAAATCCTTTTTATAATAAACATTTTTTCGGAGTATCGTTGGTCACCAAGGAAGGGTAGGCCGAAATAGCGTAACCCCGAAACTACATGTGCCGGTGTAGGAGTGATTGAGGTGAAAATCCCTGAACTGATGTATTGATAATATTCCCTTAAAATGAGATGAGATTAATGTGTTGAGATTATTCCCCTTATTTGGGATGAGGTTATTTCTAGCTAAATGTAATGTCGACCCACACGATATTGTGGTGAGACGGCTTAGCCGATCGGGCTGAGTTCGGACGCCATGCAACGGACATGACGGTGTTGTGATTGGATGTCTCTCATGAGACTGCTTAGCCGATCGGTCCGAGATCGGACTCCATGATAAAAACACGATGGTGTATCGGTACTAAAGATCTCCCAACTTAAAAATATTGAAATTTACTAGAAATTTATCTTTCTGTTAAATTGACATTGTTATGTTGTTTGAGGCTCGCATTGATTCCAGGTTCTTTCTCATTTTACTATTACTCGTTCTACTGAAAGGGTGTTTAGTCTTACATGCTAGTACTATTCCATATGTACTAACGTCCATTTTGCTGGGGGAGCTACATCTTTAATGGATGCAGGTGGTTCCACAACAAGCGACATTGATTAGTGATAGCATTACACTACCTCCTCAACTGACTTGGTGAGCCCCACTCTTCTCGTGGTCTTGTATCTCTTATCCTCTATGTACAGTGTTTTGAGGTATATCTGGAGCCTTGTTGCCGACACTATCATACTACTCTTTTGTATCTATTACAGGCTCTGTGGACATAGTGTGGGTTGTGTTGTAGTTTTGGGAAAGTCGAATTAAAGATGTTGTATTTGTATCACATGTTCAACTTCAAACTATGAATGTGTAATGTATTTTGAGAATTATAAATGGAGTAACTAATGGTAATGGAATTGTGTTGTACACGTGATCTTTTTATTATCTAATTAATGGGAATGCACCTTCACTATTCATGGGTATGTTCGGGTAGAAGGAATTGAATAGGCTTGCTTGATTGGGGTAACTCAGTTGAGTGCCAGTCGCGCTACCCGAGGTCGGGGCGTGACAGGAACCTCCGCACTAGAATCACAAATATAAGCCAAATATGCCAAACGTCCCTTCTTGACCATACACCGAGCCTTCACATATGAAATGACCCTGCTAGTGGAGTGACCAAGAGTCCCCCTCCACTCGAACCTAGGCAACCCGAACTGGCTAACGCCACTTTCTTGGCGTGACAATCCAAGATAGCGTGAGGGGACAACCAATCCATGCCCAAAATTACATCAAAATCCACTATATTAAGTAACAAAAGATCAACCCTAGTCTCATAGCTCCCGATAGTGACCAAACAAGAATGATAGACCCAGTTCACCATAATAGAATCCCCAACGGGCATTGACACATAAATAAGAGTACTCAAAGAATCATGAGACATCCAAATATGAACCAAAATATGATGGCATATACCAATAAGTATAACCCGAGTTAAATAAAATTGATGCATCTCTATGACAGACTGGAACAATACCTGTGATGACTGTATCAATCAACTCTGCCTCAAGTCTAGCTGGAAATGTATAGCAATGGGGTTGAGCCCCACCAATCTTACCTCCACCTCTTGGATGACCTCTTACTAACTGGCCTCTACCTCTAGCTATCTGACCTCTACCTCGGGCTACCTAACCCCCACCTCTAGCTGGCTGAGTAGGCGGTGGAGATACTGATGCCGGAATTATGGCACGAGTACTCTGTTGTGGCATGCTACCCTGAAGTTTCGAACAATACCTCCTGATATGACCTGTACCTCCACACTCAAAGCACTCTCTCTACTGACATAGTTGCTAAAGCTAGGACTGACCTTGACTTTCTGAATAACCACTATGATAGCTCTGGATCAGTGATGCACTGATGAGAGCTATAGGTGCACTGAATGCTAACTACTATGGATGAGATCCATAAGAACCACGACTACTTGAAGCACAATGTGATACCTGAAGCGCTGATTGAACCGACCTGATAGGATGGCTTCTACCAAATGAACCCTGCCTCTAGACAAGGCACCACTGAACCACTGAAATGATGAGGCCTCTTCTTTGATGCCGCCTCTCTATCCTAGCCATGAATCCTCTTGATCCTCCTAGCAATCTCCACAACCCAAGTGAAAGAATTATCATCCTCGGTCTCTCTGACAATCTGTAGCCTGATGTCGTAAGTAAGGCCATCTATAAACCTCCTCACCCTCTCCCTCTCATTAGGGATCAAGATAACTGCATGGCAGGATAATTCTACGAATCTGGTCTCATATAGAGTAACAGTCATGCTACCCTACTAAAGGCACTCAAACTAGCTATGGAAGTCCTCTCTTTGAGTAAAAGGGATAAACTTCTCCAAGAATAACTATGAGAATTGAGCCCAAGTGAGAGGAGGTGAACCTGCTGGTCTGCCCCAAACATAATCATACCACCGCCTCTTTGTAGAGTCGTGCATCTGAAACACTATAAAGTCAACTCTGTTGGACTCCACTATACCTATGGTGCAATACCTCATGGCAACAGTCTAAGAAATCGTGAGGGTCCTTAGAAGGTGTGCCACCAAAGCAAGTGGGAAAAACTTTGTGAACTTGTCTAACCTCTTCTACCCCTCGGCTAACATCGCGGGTCCCTCCCTGGGCTGTGTAATAATGACAAGATGAACTTCTCTAACGGGTGGAACTGGGGTGTGATAACCATGAGCTATATGCTTTGGAGTGTGAGTAGCATGAGTCTAGGCTCTTCCCCTAGCCTGAGAGACAGCTGGTGCATAGTGAACACACCGGCCTAGGCCACATTTTCCATAAAGCCAACCAGGCGAACTAGGGCATCCTGAAACACTAGGTAGCAATGAACCCCTCTAGGACCTGAGATGGTCCTACTAGAGCATTCAGAATAGGTAACTCATCAACTTGATACATGCAAGGCTCTATAATAGGTGCTAATGTGCATGCTCTAGGTTGAGCTCTGCCTCTACCCGACCCCTGCCCCTGGTAGTGGCTACAATCTGGGCCTCCGGCTTCTGATCTACTACTGATGTAGTACGTGTCCTCACCATCTGTGAGATAATAAGAATAGAATAGAATGATTCAAACTTCAACGATAGAATAAACTTGCACGATAGAGAAGGAAAAAAGTGAAATTTTCCTAAAGTCTTATAGCTTCTAGAAGATGAGTATAGATGTCTCCATGCATGTCCTCAAGACTCTACTAAGCTTGTTCATGACTCGTGAGACTAGGAAACTTAGTAATTTGATACTAACTTGTCACAACCCAAAATCCCAACCACGAGGCCATGATGACGCCTGACATTCGCTTGCTAGGCAAGCCAACACTAGTCAATCATTTAATCAATTTTAACAATTTAAAAGTAAATGATTAAGAATATAAGTCTGAAATTCTTGTAATATAATAATCTAAAACCAACACCATCTAGTCTACACCCAAAAACTCGTGTCACAAGTACAAAACTGCTAAAAGTACCACAAACAAGGTCTAAAAAGTACAGCTATCCGGGCGAAAATGAATAGTATGAAAGATAAAAAAGTGGACTTTAAGGTCTGCGAATGTTGTGTAGCTCTACCTCAAATCTCCGGAGAATGACAGTCCGAGCAAAACATCTAGTAAGCATCATTGGTACTAACACCAAAATATACACAAGAAGTGGAGAAGTGTCGTATGCTGACAATTAAACATTGCGAGACATGCATAATAATGTCCTTTTTCATCCTCTGCCACCCATAATGCTGCCTCAAATCACGATACATCTTGGAACCATCTGTATGAACAAAATACCCCAATCTATGAACCTCATAAATGATCATCTCCTTGAACCATCAACAGTGGAAACATAAATCACCCCTTTAGCACCACCCCACATACTGTGTTTGTTTACCATGAAAATAGTAATAACAATTAAATTTGTTGATGGGACTCTAAAAATACGTGATCTATTTTTATGCTAGTTGTTAAGGTAGTTTGATGCTAAATATATGAAGTTTAACGACGAAACACGAACTAAAATAGAGTTATAATCAAACAGAGGAGCTTGTTATCCGGGCCTCGGACCGACCAATGAGAGGCCTCGCGATGCTTGGGCTTGAGCTCGAGCTATCGGGGGTAATCAAGAAGGGAATAATAGTTAGGATATAATTAAAAGAGGCTCTTTACGGCCAATATCAAGCAGTAAAAGAAGAACAAATATGAAAGCAATAAATGAAAAGGGCAGCCTCGAGCGAGTATGTTAGAGAAAAAAGAGAGAGAAAATTATTATTGATCTTATGTGGAGTAGTTGGAGTAACTTGCTTACAGAGTGCCAATGATTCCCCTTTTATTAGAGGGGAATCCAAACTTAGTACAAGATATGTTAAATGATAAAGGAGGCGGGATGGGACAACTAACTAGATTCGTGATGTAGACGTAGATCGGCGGTAGACTGCCCTGGTAGACCTGACCAACCCTGGATGCATTCTTCGGAAGCCTCTTATGCTCGTCGGGGTCTCGACCAACATTATCCCCGGACCGGGTGTCGACAGATCTTGAGGGAAGTATTCAGCTCGAGGTCTCGAGCCTCCGAGGCGATCTCCTAAAGTACTTCACCAATGAGAAATTGGTCTCCTTGATTTCACCATACATAGATAGTCTTCGCGTTTATTAGAGAGAAGCGACAAGAAACAATTTTGACATCCCACTCTATAGGCTCCCACAATGACGTCATGCTGATGACACAATCCTTTATAAATGCCGAAACATTTCACCGTTTCACTTTTTCAAGGCCATTTCGACGTGTCGTGATTTATTGTTCTTTGGGGCCATAATGTTTACATTGATTCGGCTCCCATGAATGAATTAACTGCGCCTGTCGTTACGTTTTTCAAGGGCGATAATGGCGTCGTCGGTTATTTTGCCTTTCTCTTCTATAAATGGGGATCTTTGTGACCAGTTTTTTATCCAAACATCCTCTGATATCTATCAATTCCTCCTTTCTTCCTATCTTTATTCTTTGCTGTCTCACTATGTTTGAGGCCCATGGCCTCAAGATTTTATGGCGACGTCAAGTGTGCTACGGCCTATCTCCCGGTTCTTCTCTGGTCGGGCAAAGTCGTGCTGCCTTGATGTTATTGTTGTCTTCGCTAGCTCGGGGTGATGAAACAGAGGACCGATTTCCTCCGCACCGAAGAAGTATTTGGATTATACACCGCTGCTCAACAGGGGGCTCAAATTATACACCGCTACTCACCCTCTTCCTCGGCTTGGCACATTACACTCCCTTTGGATTCCTTGGGGTATGGCAGAGCTTTCTACTAACTGTCGCTTCCCAGGCCGAGGCAACGTCTCAAGAGGTGGCTTTATATCAGTAATATTGGCGGAGTTCATACTAGCCAGATTTTTCACCCAGCCACTTCTTGTCTCCTTTCGGCTTCTCCTTCGTCACTTTGCTCTTCTCCATTGCTTTCCTCTTCTATGTCTTCCCTTTTGAAGATGCCATTCTGGGAGGGTCGAGATGAGACTCCCGAGGGGATTGGGCTTGGAAGATATTGTCTTTGAGGTCATGCGCCTGAGGAGATGATGCCGAAGATGCCACTATTGAGGATGCACTTTTGGGAATAGGCTAGATTCTTAGGCTTTTGTTGTATGTACATCCTTCCGCTTATTTGTTCCTGTGTAAGGATCCCCTTGAAGCTTTTGTAATCATATGTAAGGACCCCCCGAGTCCCATTGTAAGCAAACGTTTATGAATACAAAGATATTTTTTTGACTCCTGCCTTTGATACTTGCCGTACTTCTTTATGTTTGCGGAGACTCTGAATGCATAATCATGTTTATTGGTTCTAATACTGAACCCGGATGCGAGTATTCCTTTCAGCCTTCGGTTGATGAAAACGTCTTCGCACGGGGTCTTTTGCGATTCCTTGGATTGAACCCGAAATAAGGCCGATAACCTCGGGCCACCGGGACCTTGACTTCGCGCAAAAATGAGAATAATGATTTGAGCCTCGGAGTCGTGACTTACCTGTTGATTTCCGTAATAACCTTTGAGAAGGAATTTGCTCGGGGACCCGTGGACGGGGGCTACTTTAGATCTCTTGAAAGTAGTCTCCAAGCGAAGACTTGCTCGCACTCGGACCACCCGGAAGTGCGTTTTAGTGTGAATAGCCTTATGGTGCTGTAGATAGATTCTGAAGGAGGGCTTATCCGACCTTGGATGGAAACTGGAGCCAAGTCCGTACGGGTGACGTTCAAAAACATTTATTTCTTCAGAGCCTGGTTCCCTTTGATGGAGGTCCTCAAAATCGGATGCCACTCTTGTGTTGGCGAAGATGTCGTCGGTTCCCGGGAGTGTAGCCTTACCTTGACGGAGGTCCTCAAGGTCGGGTACCACCTCGGGACTAGAGAGAATGTCATCGGTTAGTGTTCCCGACCGGTTTTAAGGTAGGCGAGTCGTCGCCGCCTTTCCCACATATAATATGAGGATGTTTTCGCCTTCTTATGGGTTACCCCGTTTTAAGTAGTTGCCATTTTCTTTTCGCGCCATGTTTTCAGTATTCAGGCATTAGCACACATGTACATCTTTTCGCCTTTTAGTTTTTCAAATTTGTTACCGCTATGGAGGCTATGTCGAGGTTTATCCGATAGGGGGGAGAGCTCCACCCCTAGTCTTCGGGATCACCGGGGTCTGCTGACTTCATGATACCGATTGATTATGCCCGTCGTTCCTGTTGTTGAGGGCAACAGAGATCGAGTATGGACAAGTCGCTTCGCCCGGGTGCTGACTGCTGGAATTATCCTTAGGAGCCCATATTATTTATTGGATAATGGAGCTATACTCTTAGATGATGCGCCTCGTGCTTTACCAGTTCTTCCTATGGCGAGAGCAGATTTAGTGGCTGTGTCTTCCTTCCTTCTTCTATAGTGGTTCTATGGGCGTCGGGCGATGTCCTTGACCTGCCAGGATCGTCCCGAGGATTTGGCGTCCCACTCGTCCTTCGAGGAGCATGAGTGGCGAGCTTTTTCTCGGGATAGATGGGAAGCAAATTATCATGGTGAGTATTGCATTGTTCCTTCCTTGCTATCACCTTATACTTCTTATTGAGTTTTCTTCTGTAGGCCTCCGAAAAGCTTGAGTCCGAACTGCTTCGTTGTTGAGCTAGGCTCTGGAGGGCTCTATATGAGGGTATGTCCCTTAGGCTCCTTTGCAAGGAGAAAGAAGTTGAGTTGATGCACTGGCGATATGAGGCATACCGAAGCTTGAATTATAAGAGCTACTTGATGGGGCAGGTAATTTCTCGTTCCAGGCGGGTATGCATTTTGCTTCTTAACCTTATGGGTTAATTTTTCGTATATCCCATTTTCAGAAAAAGACGGAGGCTCTGGAGCGCCTTGGAGGTGAAGACGATCGAGTCAGGGATGGCTGTGGCAAGCCAAGAGCTCAGGTGCAGGCTCAAGCTTCAGAGGATTATAGTGCCTTGGCTAAAGTTCCTTCCTTCGAAACCCAACTCCGCTTGGCTCGTAACAACGCTTCAGTTCAAGCAGATATGATCATGAAGCTCGAGTCCAAGCTTTTGAAGGTCAGGGCTGAGATCATCGAAGTTCGGGCTGAAGCAGCATTGAGCCGGACTAAGGCTAATCAAGAGATGGGGATTCATTTGAAGTATGCCACTGATGCCCAAGCCGAGTTGAAGAGGGCCCTTGATCGCGAAGAGAGGATTGAGGAATATGTTCATTACAGGTCCCGAAGAAGGGTACTTGAAGATATCGACGCTAGAGGTTTTGTTCTTCCGGAAGAGCTAGCTCGAGTGAGGGAAGACAAATGAAGACGAGGCTGACAGGTCGTAGCCCTTGGGGGCGGGGCATAGATTTTGCCACTTCGCATGCGATATGGGGAATGTACCTTTTCACATTTTGTAAATAACAAAGAACTCGAGGTTTTGTTTCTTTTGTACCCCTTTCTGCTTTGCTCACGACCAGGCGGACCAATTTCAGAGTTGGTGAGAATCCTTAGATTTGTAATATGGCCATGGGGATCATAAGGCAGGCCCGAAGGTTTCTTACATGCTCGGTTGATGCGGCCTTTAGCGCAAGCTGGCGTTAAAGCTTATGCTTTGCTCAACTGTTTTGGGTTTAGTCTCCAAGTTAGGTTTTGACTCAAGCCTACTGAACCCTCAAGCTTTTGTGCCTGCATGGACGGGCAACAATGGCTCTTACGCCTTGCCTTTGGGCATTTGTACTTTAACTATTTTGGGTTCAGTTTCCAAGTTGGGTTGCGACTCAAACTCAATTGACCCTCAAATGTTTTTTTGGCTGGCGACAGTGGCTCTTACACCTTGGGTCGAAGTGACCTTTTAGGTATGTGGCCCTAAGGCTCGTGAAGCTGTCAACGATGGCTCTTACGTTATGCCCTTAGGCATGTATAGTTAACTATTTTGGATCTAGTCTCCGAATCGAGTTATGACTCGAGCTCATTTTAATCCTCAAGTTTTCAAATTTAAGCTGGCGATGGTGGCTCTTATGCTTTTGGTCGTTGCAACCTTTTAGTGTGTGGCCTTGAGGCTTGTTTAGCTGGAGACAATGGCTCTTATACTTTTGCCCTTAGGCATATATAGGCTTTGTTTTCCTCTCGTTAAGGACTTTTTGAAATGATTTTTCCTGACCCGTCGTCGGTTCGAGAAGAACCTCGATTTCAACTCGTTAGCGGCGATGTTCGAGCACCTCAAGAGGTTTAGCTCGTAGGCTAAGTAGCTCGAAGCCTTGTGATTTAGATCTGACATTGTCAAAGCTCGTTTGCTTGTCGAGGGTAGCCTATTTTAACCGGTTCTTTTCGAAGTAGATTTGAAGTAATGACCTATAATTTTGTAGCGACAGTCGGGCGTCCCCGAGTCGCATTAATTTGGCTAGTGCAACCGTATTGACCATAGTCATTTATGTTTGGTCGGAGCCATTTTTGATCCCGAGTGTGGTGGTTTAGGCGTCTACATCGAGGATATGCCCTTTCGAGAGTCTTACGAATGTGACAAATAGCCTAAACTTTGGGATCGAGTTTTATGCCTATAGTAAGGTCTTACAAAATTTTCATGCCTGTTGAGGTTTTACAGTTTTTTCATGCCGTTGAGGTCTTACAGTTTTGACATATCGTTGAGGTCTTATAGTTATTTCATGTCATTGAGGTCTTACAGTTTTTTCATGCGGTTGAGGTCTTACAGTTTTTTACGTCATTGAGGTCTTACAGTTTTGTCATACCATTGAAGTCTTACAGTTATTTCATGCCGTTGAGTTCTTACAGTTTTTTCATGCCTGTTGATGTCTTATAGTTTTGTCACACCTGTTGAGGTCTTACAGTTATTTTATGTCGTTGAGGTCTTACAGTTTTGTCATGCCGTTAAGGTCTTACAGTTTTGTCATGCCGTTAAGGTCTTACAGTTTTGTCATGCCTGTTGAGGTCTTACAGGTTTTTCATGCCTGTTGAGGTCTTACAGTTTTTCATGCCTGTTGAGGTCTTACAGTTTTGTCACGCCTGTTGAGGTCTTACAATTATTTCTTGACGTTGAGGTCTTACATTTTGTCATGCCGTTGAGGTCTTACAGTTTTTTAATGCCGTTGAGGTCTTACAGTTTTTTGTTGTTATGTAAAATAGATCTCGCTAGACCGAGTTTGCCCGCTCAAGGTCTTACGGCCTCAGGTTTTTTAGTGAATGGCGAATGGTGACAGTTTTCGAGTAATCGAGTTTGCTTAAGCTCGAAGGTTGTTACTCGTGATCTCGGAATTGCCTCATTGAGGACTTACGAGCATGGAGTTCCAACCGTGAGGTCATGCGGGTATCAAATTGTTGACGCTAGTCTCCGAGTATTTCGGGACGTACTCGATGTAGGGATCCTTGCTGTGAGCATGTTAAATATTCTTTGGAGTACGAGACGCTTTTGGCAGAAAGATCTTTGATTGATTGGGGTAAGTACATGACGTCGTGTTGCCGTAAGCCCGGCTTATGCGGACACGGTTCGCCCGACCATTCGGTCCGGTACATCATTTCCTATCGGAACTTAGTCTCTTTTCCCCAGCTCTTCCGAACGGATGGCCTTTCAAAGGGGGTGCCCTCCAGTGTTCGGGGTTGAATGCAAAAGAAGCCCTGCAAACTTGTTGGACCTTCCTTAGGCGATGCGTCTCCCCATTAAGAACCTTGTCGATGAAACCTTCTTTGGGACGAAAGCTCGACCGAAGGGAAAGAGTTCAATGTGTGCCATTAAGGCCTTGGGATCTTCGGGTTGAGTTAACACTTTCGAACGCCCTCACCGGTGCCTGCATATGGGCTAGTGTAAAATAATGCAGGAAGGAGGTGGTATTACCTTAACGCGGGGTGTGTAGGCAATGTTCCGAGGTCCGACATGTCCCTACTATTTTGGAGTGAGGACTTTGTACGGCCCTCTACTGTATTTAATCAGGCTTAGCTGAAGACATGGTTTGATTAACCTTTAACTCTTTCGAGAGTGGAGATATTGGTGCTCGCGCTATGTTACATAACGCGGACACTCCCCTTTCCGTGTGCTACTCCCCATTGTCGGTTTTAATTCCGTCCCTTGCTGGGGATTTCATCATTTGACGAAGAGGGGATGGTATTGCCTTTATGCGGTGCATCCGTGGCCGTTTGAATAAGGCGTTTATACCTTGCGTCTTCTTTGACGATATGGACTTCGCGTTCAAGTCTGCGCCAGCCATGCTGGCTGAGAGAATGATCTCTCCTCTCATCATTTTGATCGCCGTGTTGAATCCACCAAAGATTTGAGAGGCGGGCGTGATTTGATCCGGCAGTCCGAGCTATTATGTTATCCTCGACCCGATAATGTTGGTCGAGCCACCTGAATTCATGAGCACATGTTTTATTTGAAAATGAATCGAATGAGGAAGAAGGTTACTAGTGTGCTGTTACGAGGTTGGGGCGAGGTTTTGGAGCCTTCCTCGCCGAATGCGAGGGTATCTTCGGATACGTATCCCTGGGTTCGTTTTTCTATGGTGATGGACATTTTTATCCTCCTCTTTACAAGTTCCTGGAGAGTGTCGTCGCTCCTCCAATATCACGGTAATATGTCGCGGCCCATTTGCTTCGTTCTTCTTGGCCGCCTTTCTTACTCGGAACTGAACTCGAGACCGATCGCTTAAAAGTTCTCGGCAGTGATTTTTATTGAGTAGCTTGGCTATTTTCCTTCAGAGCTGGTGGCAATCTTCGGTCTTGTGGCCGTGCGTATTATGTAGTTCACATACCAAGTTGTGATTCCTCTGGGAAGGATTCGACTGAATAGGCCTAGGCCATTTGGCGTCCCTGGTTTTGCTGATGGTGAACATGATGTCCGATACAGCGACGTTGAAGTTGTAATCTAATGAGCGAGGTGCTCCCGCTGGCCTCGTGTCTCCGTCGAATCTGGCTCTGTTGATGAGTCCTCGAGGATATTGTCCTCGATGCATTCTCCGATCGTTGTGAGGTAGGTTGCGTCTCGGGGCATTCCTCCTATTTTCGGCGTATGGCCGATATCTTTATTTGTTTGGTTTTGGTTTCTTTGCCAGGAGCCTGCTTGGTGTACTGAGCCCGAGGGGGCTCCCAACCGGTCATCCTTGGCCCTGATTTGTGACTGGTACTGGTTGTGAGTGTCCAACCAGGTCTTAACTGGATACTTGATCTAGTTCTATTTCAACTGTTCTGAAGCCACCGAGCTTCGTTCATTCAGGCCTCGAGTGAAGGCCCGCACCGCCCAGTCATCGAAAATCGGGGGTATTTTTGTTCATTCCGCCTGGAAATGAGATACAAATCCTTGAAGCATTTCATTCTCCTTTTGCTTAATTTCGAATGCGTCGGACTTTCCTGTCGCCACTTCAGTGGCACCGGAGTATGCCTTTATGAAGGAATCTACCAGTACGGTAAGTGAGTCTATGGGGTTGGGAGCTAGGCTACGATGCCACATCATGGCCCCCCTTCGAGAGTGTTTCTCCAAACTTCTTCAGTAAGATGGACTCGATCTCGTCATTCTTTATATCGTTGCCTTTTACTGCACAGGTGTAGGCAGTAACGTGTTCATTAGGGTCTGTGGTCCCATTGTACTTAGGGAGTTCCAGCATTCTGAACTTCTTTGGAATGGGTTTCGGGGTCACTTCTTTGAGGAATGGCCTTTGTATGAACTTCTTCGAATCCACACCCTTGAGGACCGGGGGTGCACCCAGGATCCAGTGGACCCTAGAGTTGTAGGTCTCGACCTTCTTGTCATTGGCTGCTATCATTTTCTCGCCCAATTTGATCCTTTTGGTGAGGTCCTTGAGCATTTTTACGATGATAGGGTCGGCCATCGATCCGTTATTGCTCGATCTCTCAGGTACTTGCTCAGCTGGGGGAGTAGTTTCCAGTGCTATGGTGCTGGGAGTCTTCTGGTGGCTTTGCAACTGGGCAATAGCCAACTGTTGTGCTTGCAACATTTCAAAAATAACATGAAGACTAACTTCATGTTCTTTCCGGGCTGGGGTGTTTCGGGCTTCCTGTTGGTCTCCATGTCATATGCTCCTGTCAGTGTGTGAGGTTTCGTCAACCTGCTGCGCGGCTTGTGAATCTGTATCTGCTGGAATTGGTCCAGGTGCGTTATCGGGGTTTGGCGGTGGCGCACCAACAACTAGAATAGCCACACCATTTTCTCCGTGGTTTTTGAGGTTGTCATTCTCGACTCTATTCACTGAGCCGGACATTTTGACCTGAAATCGAATATCTTGGACAAGAAAAAGTTAGTATATTATTAAAAGAGGCTCTTTATGGCCAATATCAAGCAGTAAAAGAAGAACAAATACGAAAGCAATAAATGAAAAAGGCAGCCTCGAGCGAGTAAGTTAGAGAGAAAAGAGAGAGAAAATTGTTATTGATCTTATGTGGAGTAGTTGGAGTAACTTGCTTACAGAGTGCTAATGATTCCCCTTTTATAAGAGGGGGAATCCAAACTTAGTACAAGATACGTTAAATGATAAAGGAGGCGGGATGGGACAGCTAACTAGCTTCGTGATGTAGACGTAGACCGGCATTAGACTGCCCTAGTAGACTTGACCAGCCCCGGATGCATTCTTCGGAAGCCTCCTATGCTCGTCGGGGTCTCGGCCAACATTATCCCCGGGCCGGGTGTCGACAAATCTTGAGGGAAGTATCCGGATCGAGATCTCGAGCCTCCGAGGCGATCTCCTGAAGTACTTTACCAACGAGAAATTGGTCCCCCTGATTTTACCATACACAGTGTCCCTAAGGACATGAAAATGTAAATCATCACACTGACAAGCTCTGATGCGCTCAAGAAAATACAACCAAGTAGCCACATAAGTAAGAACTCTATTGTGCTCAGAAATACTTAATCTCACAATTCTTTATACCAAAGGCTGGAACTTTCACAGCCAAACACCTTCCCTCTGCCGGAACAAATCCAAATCTCCAAATCATAAACCAAATAGTTCTCCTCACGAGGCTTCAACTGCTACGACACATATGCAATCACTCTACCACTCTGCACTAGTACCTCGCCAAGACCAACACATAAAGCATCACAATTTACTGTGTAAGGCCCCAAACCCACGGGCAACACCAACACTGAGGCGGCTATAGTGGAAACCCTCCACAAAGTGGGGATAGTAGTCAGCCCTCAACATCAGGAAAACCTCTCACACCACAGGTGCACCATCACCATAAATTTTCGAATCTCAATTGATATCGAGTGTTCAACATCGAGTATGAACAATTAGGAGGGAACTGAAGATATAGACTTCAACCCGAAATAAAGTCGCACGATAATGAATCAAGAAAGAAAAATTTTTCTAATATCCCGCAGCCTCTCAAAGATAAGTACATACGTCTCCGTATTAATGCAAAAGGGTATACTAGACTTGACCGTGACTTGTGAGATTATAAACCTAGAGCTCCGGTACCAACTTGTCATGACCCAAAATCCCACCTTAGGCCGTAATAGTGCCTAGCCATACTTGCTAAGCAGAGTTATATCATAATAAAAGTAGAAATAGTCTCAAAGTAGTAAAATATTTGGTACTATCATAACATTATTTGAACACGACCTAAACTTTACAAACCCCAATAACTAGGTACGACAAGTACACGAGTAACTACTGAATAAGTACAAGTCTAAATACATAATCGCAACTTTCTGTGAGGAAGAAAATAGATAGGAGAATAAATAAGACGAGGACTCCTTGTGTTGCAAATCGAAACAGTATAGCAACTTACCACGAAGTCTCCAACAACACACCCCTACTCAGCTCAAAAGGTACTTCAAAACTAGTCTCAGAGCCTGCACAAAATGTGCAGAAGCATAGTATGAGTATACCACAATTGTTACCGAGTAAGTATCAAGTCAAACCTTGAATAAGTAATGGCGAGGTTATAGGCATCAAGATACTTACAATACAAATATAAATAACAAGCATGGAATTAAAACAGTAAACAACCTTATGAACAACAGGTATCAAAGATAGAAAATAGTTGAAAGATGTAAAGCATGCTTTTCCAATTCACTAGATAATCATTATATTGCTCAAGTATGGCATGTAAAGCTAGCCTGGTTCAATCAATGGAGTCGAGGCTCCCAACTAGCATATATTGTTTACCGTAAAAATGGTAATAACAATTAAATTTGTTGATGGGACACTAAAAATACGTGATCTATTTTTATGCTAGTTTGTTAAGTTGTTGATGCTATGTATATGAGATTTAGAAACGAATTAAAGTTAAGGAGAGAGCTATAATCGAACCGATAGGTCAGTTATTCGGGGCCTCGGGCTTGTCAATTCTGGGCCTCGAGGTCGATCCCGGAGCTCGATTACAAACTATCAAAGACAGTTGCTATGTGACTAACAGTTATAAAAGAATCAATAGAGGCTCTTTATGGCCAGTGATAGGCAATAAATGATGAACAAATATGAAGATAATAAAGCAAAGCAATAATGTCAAGAGAGTGTATGAGAGACAAAAAGAATGTTCTTCTATATTTCTTATGGAGCAGCTGGAGCAACAAAGAGTTTATAAAATGTCAAAGACTCCCTTTATATAGGAGGGGAAACCACAACATAGTACAAATACATTAATTACAAAAGTAGGGGGATGGGACAACTAGATGGCACCAGGCTCTGCCAGTACTAGATGCATGCCTAGGGGGCTCTCCAATCCTATCATGACCGCGGCCAACATTGTCGTTAGACCGAGAATCAATGAACCTCGAGGGAGGGATCTCAACCACATCCCCGCATCCTCAAGGTCTCAAGATGATCCCCTGATATGCCTTAATGATGAGAAATTGGACACTCCGATTTCCAGTATACAGATAGTCTCCGTGTTTCCTAGAACGAAGTGATATGAAATGATTTTGAGCCTCCGTTCCGAGGACATCATTGCCATGACATCATCCTATCAGAGCATTAAATTCCATGTCCCAAAAAACTGTGTAAGGGTCGTCGTCAAACGTGGCTATCGAGAGATTCATGAACTGCTATTGGCTTGTCCCTTCCACTGCCTATGTGGTTCCTATAAATACATCAACCTTTTGATAATCCTTATTTTCCCAACATCTTCAAATTTGCGAATCCAGACCCATCTCCCTTTACATTCTTCCTTTTCACTTTCGTAGAGAGAATTTTACCATCGTAATGGCCAGAACTTCCAGGACGGTTCCTCGGCGGAACAAAGTCGCCTCTTCATCTCGATCATCTAAGGAGAAAAAAAAAGTGATACCCACTCTGGGACAATGTACTCCCCCCGATCTTGACATGTCAAAAGATTATACCATCTATAAACCCCCTGCTACACCGGGCCGGTACAAACACGTGTCCCGGTACGTTAGTGTCGTGACCGATGTAGGGACGGTAAAAAAAGTACTGCTAATAGAAGAAGGTGGTGGAGGTGGATATTCCCGGCCCTAATAAGAACATAACGGATTACAAAGACAGTTTCCTCTACGTATATACTTATCCTTTTACTTTGAGTCCAACGGAGCCTTCTGGATCCCCTCCCCCAGAGGTAGACCCCGTCATTCTCGACTTTTGCGATAAATATCAAGTGACACTCGATCAAATCTATCCCTCTTTTTGGAGGATAGTCTTGATGCTCCATTATTTCACTGACCAGGTTGGGGACGAGACCTTTACCCTAAATCACTTGATCAGGATTTTTAGTCCCCGGTTCTATCGAGGCTTGATTAGGCTTCGTCATCTATCCAAGAAGTCATTTTTCTTGAGCACCGACGACGAGAAAGATCGGGTATGGATGAGTAGGTTTGTCCGGGTTAAAATCTTGGACATCATTCTAGTCGGGAGGATGCATTTCCCGGAGAGGTGGAACATGCAGCATAAGCGTTTTTCCCTTCGGACATGTTTTGTGATATTCTTTCCTTTCTTCCAAAAAGATAACCTCTTTTTGTTTTCTATAGCTACCGCTTGGCATCCTGAAGCGGTCTCGGATCTACCGGGGTGGATCGAATGGTTGGACAATAGGTTTCTGTATCATGCCCAATCTTGGACCGACCTGGCCAAGACGCGGTGGGTGGCCAAGAATCATGGTAAAGTTTCTCTTGCTGCCTACGTCTTAACCCTATGTTTTTTCCTATAATTTCTTGTGCTGACAAGTTGTGGCCTCTATGCTCGTGTCGGCCTCAACGAGAATGTGCTGATGAGACCACCCCTTAGAGGCGGGGCGGAGGTTTTGGAGCCTGCCGAGGGAAATAAAAGGAAAGGCAAGGAGATTGTCAACCCTTTTGTGATGAAGAAACCTAAGTCGCACAGACCTAAAACCGCCATTAGGACCTCAACTTCCGCTTTCGAGGTAAGCCTTGCTACTGATGACGAAAATGACAATGAGAGCGGGTACCACTTGGAGGAGACACCGAGGCCGGACGCGAGAGCCCCGCAGATACTCCGATCGGAAGCTGCCAAATCAGGGATGGCTGACTCAGGTCGGCCTCGTAGACTGAAGGCCCTCGAGGAGGGTGTCAGTGTGACCTTGGATCCCATGATCGGGTTTGGCGCAGTTTCCATTGGGGGACCGTTGCCGCTGGCCTTGAAGGGTTAGGACCCAGAGATTTTCAGGAGCAGGAATTACACCTCGAGGACATTGGTGATATAAGTGATTTCAATTTCGGCTCCCATTTTTCGTCAGGGGAGCTAAGGGATGCGAACGCCACCAAAGCCAGGGGTCCTCTCAAAGGGGGAGGCATGCTTGGCAATATTCTTGATGATACTAGCGGGAGTGTCGTTCTTGACGCTCCAGGCTCTGTCAAGGCGGCCAAGAGGTTCATGCAGTAGGTGATAGCTGCATTAAGTATATTCCTTTTAGCCTAGAACATCTTTCTTCATTCTTCTAACTCTTCTGTTTTGCTGTAGTGCAAGGAGATGTATGATCATTCCCTCTTCAGGCATAACGAGGATCTTTCATGCCGTGAGAAGGAGCTTGAGAAGCTGTCCTCGAGACTGTAAGAGTCGGAGGCTCGTTTTGTCCAAAAGGAGAAAAAGTCATGCAAGCTACGAGCTACTTTGGAGGGAGCACTCCGAGAAAAAGCTGCCCTTATCAAGCAGGTATTTTGTTATGCATGAGTCTCTCCTTTGTTCCTATAATTTGATACTGACTGGTTTATCTTTCTTTCTGTAGGTCGAGCAAAATGACTCGCAGATTGGGTGACTGAATGTGGAGGACCTCGGGCTGAGGAAACAAAATTAGGCAGTGACCTCAGAGTTAGCGTCGGCCCGTGATCTTCTCAAGGATTCTTGAAAGGAGACAACTGAGCTAGTTGTGGCCAAGTCCGAGATCGAAAGAAATGTAGCCACTTACCTGAAGGACGCGTCCACAGCACATTAAATAGCCCGTGATATATCGATAAAGGCTGAGCAGAAACTGACTCGGGCCATCGAACATGCCAGGGTGGAGGCGAGGAGAAAAATATTGGAGGATATCGAGGCCAGAGGCGTCGATCTGTCAGTTGAAATTGAGGAGGCTCGGGAGTTGGAGAGAAAGTTGGCGCTTTTGATCGTCCTAGATGAGGATCCCGGAGATGGTTCGGAGGATAGTGGCGATGAAGAGTAGGCCTCGTGTCGCTTTTGCTTTTTCCCTTTTTCTTTTTGTGCATGTGTTCCAGGGGTAGTAAGTCTTCTAAAGGTGCCCCTAGTAAATATATTTTTGGCAAATGCAAAAAAAAGGGTTTTTCTTCTCTCTTGTCTTTTCGTTCTTTTTACCTTGCTGCTCGCACGGAGTTAACCTTCGACTTTTGGCGTTAGCTCTTTGAAAACTATATTCGGAGTGACCGAGCCCCCTAAATCGGGTCCTGTTCCAAAGTTAGATCGGCAGCTTCTTTAGGGACAGTGCTAGTGATAGCGAGGAGCCCTCGAGGCCTCGCTGTTTCTCGAATTTTGCAGAATAGCAGCATTCGTGCAATCTGGTAGAGGGACGCCGGGGTGATCCTGTCAGTACATTTCCCTGGAAAAAAGGTGACGTTAATGCGGCCAGAATTAATTGGCCCTCTGGGTAAGCAAGTAGTTGTTGCCTTGTCGCTATATATTCATTCATTTGCCTCTCAAGTGGAGATTCTGCTACTTTGAGTGACCTCAGAACCTGGCGCTTTGTGCTAGTTCTCCCGTTGTTCTAGTCCAAAGTCTTTGCCCAAATTTATATCTCCCCCTTCTCATTCTCTCATAGCCATGACTGATACGTTGACATCTGCTTACCAAAGAGAGGGGGGTTCTGCCTACATCCCGCTTTTGGTCGGTGGTACACTGCTGGTACCCTGTGAGCGGGCCTCGAGGTGTCTTGCCTCGAGAAGGGATATTACTTTGAGTAGACCTCCCAATGTTCTAGGACATCGAGAGCATGCATCGAGGTTCATCTCATCAGTGGGAGAGGAAGACCTCGAGATGATCAGAAAAGATTATGGATAGGGAGAAAGTGTGGTATTACAAGTACCTTCGTCGGAGGAGAGCATCACGACCTATGTCGAGGGGTTTTTGAGCGTATACACGCATACTTTTGCATCGGGTCCCCCCTGACCGGGTCGTGTTTGAGTTCTGTCGGAGATATCGGGTTACCTTAGTGCAGGCTCACCCATTCCTTTGGAAGATAGTGTAGACGATAAGATATTTCGCCGACAAGGCCCGAATTGAGTTTACCCTCAATCATCTCGTGAGGTTATATCGGCCACTGTGCTATCGAGGTTTGATTGTTCTGCAGCGTCGATCTACCTGAGCTCCTATCGTTAACAACGTAGAGGATGAGGACCCTGGATAGATGAATTGGTTTGTTCGATCTCGAACGATCGATATCATTCCTGGAGAGTTTCTATCCTTTCCAGAGAAATGGAACTTCACACGTAAGTGTCGCACTTGTTTTTTAATCATTTTGACTGGAGGTAGGCTCCGTAATGACATTTTTCTATTTTGTTTCTGTAGCGACTCCCTGATTGTCGAACGAGGTCCCTGATTTGGCTGAGTGGTCTCGTAAGCTAGCAGCCTGCTCGACTTATGATAGGCGCAGGTGGCGAGACATGTCCAAAAGGAGGTGGAGGCAAAGCATCGTGGTAAGCTCCTGGTGGCTTGTTTCCCCAAAATGGTATTTCTCTTATCAATGTACTAACTTAGCCGCCACAGGTGTCGGAGATTTTTCTGAAATGAGACCATTCTCTCTGGGAGAGGAAGAGAGACTACCGACCTTAGGGTTGAGGGTCGATGATAAACGAAAAGAATATCCAGGGTGTGAGGAGGCTCGCAGCGGGGCAAGTCCTTCTCAGTGAATCACGAAAGGCGATCCGACCGATCATTCAATTTCGGGGACTTCCATTCTCGAAAGAACATTCCCCGCTTCTGCTAATGGCACTTCGAGGGATAATAAGCCATCAGACATTGGCTCGGCTTTTGGTGAGGCTCAGTGGCTCGGCTTTATGGTAAGTTTGGTAGCCGACATGGGACTATTACGGCTTCACACCTTTCCCTTCTTATTGAATTTTCTTTCGCAGGCTATTGACAGGCTCATATCCGAGCTACTTTGTTACGAGGCTCGGTTACGGAGAAATTTGGATAGGGAGAAATCCCTTAAGCTTCTTTGTGTGAAAAAAGAAAGTGAGTTGGTACCCCTGCGGTGCGAGGCGGGTCAAAGCCGGTGCCGCGAGAGATACCTCGAGAGACAGGTATGTTGTATTTCATGATCACGTATGCCCCTTATTTTATCTTCGGAGGTTAACATTTTGATATTTCAATTGGAGAGCAAAACGGAGGAGCTGGAGCGACTTTGGGGTGATGTTGGCAGGGTCAAACATGAGCTAGACGAGCTGCAAGCCCATGCATATGCCCAAGTTGCGGCCAAGGAGAGTGTTTTGGCTAAAGTTTCCACCCTAGAGATGCAAATTCGGACTGGTCGTGCAAGTGATTCTACACGGGCAAACATGATCGCAAGGCTCGAGTCTGAGCTTTCGAAGACGAAGGCCGAGGTAGTGAATGCCCGGGATGAGGCTTTGATGAGTAGCACTAGGGCTGACTAGAAAGCGGTAACTTATTTGAAGAGTGCTGCCACTGCTAAAGCTGAGCTAAGGAGAACTCTTGGTCGGGCGAGCAGCAGTAAAGAGTACGCAAAGTGCAAATCTCGGAGGGAAACTCTTGAGGAAGTTCACGCCAGGGGTTTCGATCTTTTGGAAGAGATCAAGCAAGCCAAGGCGGAGGAGTATGATGCCAAGTTCCTCTGTCTGATGCTGAAGATGGCGAGGACGAGGCCGTCGGGCCATAATCCCCAAGGGGGACGTTTGCTTTCTTCTTGTTCTTGTATATATAGCTTTCATAGTATGTTGTAAATGGAGCTTGTATTCTATTACCTGTATGTACAAGAGGGGAACCTCGCGGTTTTGTATCTTCTGGGTTTCTGTTCGCCAAGATTTTAGCCAGATCAATTTGATCTCTTGAGTTAGTAGGAGTCTTTAGATTCGATGATACGGCCCTGGACCTCATTAGGCTGGCCCGGGGGGCTCTTACGCGCTTGGTCGATGCGACCTTTAGTATAAGCTGGCGTTTGAGCTCTTATGCTTTTGTTCAACCGTTTTGGGTTTAGTCTCCGAGTTGGGTTTCGACTCGAGCTCAATCAACCCTCAAGTTTTCCAAACTATGTGGGCTGGCGACAATGGCTCTTACACCTTGGGCCGAAGTGGACTTTTAATGTAAGCTGATGATAATGGCTCGTACGCTTTGCCCTTAGGCATATATAGTTAACTATTTTGGGTTCAGTCTCCGAGTCGGGTTTCGAATCAAGCTCAATCGACCCTTAAGTTTTCTAAATTGCGTGGGCTGGCGACAATGGCTCTTACACCTTGGGCCGAAGTGTCCTTTTAATGTAAGCTAGCGATAATGGCTCTTACACTTTTCCCTTAGGCATATATGGTTAACTATTTTGGATACATTCTTCGAATCGGGTTACGACTCGAGCTCATTTTCACCCTCAAGTTTTCAAATTTCAGGCTGGCGACAGTGGCTCTTACACTTTTGGTCGATGCGACCTATTGTGTGTGTGGCCCTGAGGCTCATTAGGCTGGCGACAATGGCTCTTACGGGCTTGGTCGATGCGACCTTTTATGTAGGCTTTATTTTCTTCTCGTCAAGGACTTTTGAAGTAATTTTTGCCTGACTCATCGTCGGTTCGGGAAGAACCTCGATTTTGAGTAACTTGCGGCGATGTTCGAGCACCTCGGGAGGTTTGGCTCGGAGGTTGAGTAGCTTGAAG
The DNA here is from genome assembly GCF_000393655.2 of Nicotiana sylvestris. Taxonomy (NCBI): domain Eukaryota; kingdom Viridiplantae; phylum Streptophyta; class Magnoliopsida; order Solanales; family Solanaceae; genus Nicotiana; species Nicotiana sylvestris. The sequence goes on from NC_091062.1 coordinate 73,506,428, forward strand.
CCTATGATTTGGAGTCGACATGGTCAAAGCTCTTTTTCCTATGCCGAGGGTAGCTTGTTTAACCGGTTCTTTCCGAAGTAGATTTAGAGTAATTGAAGGCCTGTGATTTTGTAGCGACAGTCGGGCATCCCCGAGTTGCGTTAATTCAGCTGGTATAGCCGTGTGACCGGAGTCACTTCTTTTTGGCCGGAGCCTTTGAGTCCCGAGTGAAGTAGTTTCGTCATCTATATCGAGGGTATGCCTTTTTAGGGGTCTTACAAGACCGATATATATCCAAAACTTTGGGATCGGATCTATGCCTTTAGTGAGGTCTTACAAGTTTTACATGTTGTTGAGACCTTATAGTTTTACATGCCATTGAGGTCTTATAGTTATTGTTGTTGCCTTACGTAGGTCTTACGAGACCGAGTCTGCCCGCTCGGGGTCTTATGGCCTCGGGTTTTGATAAATTGATGGAGGTGGTGCTTGACAGTAGTCCCCGAGTCATCGAGGGTTTCTTAACTCGGGAGTCATTATTAGCAAACTTTGTATTGCCTCATCGAGGGCTTATGATTTTGGAGATCCCGACCCTGAGGTCGTGTGTTTTTGGAGATATTGGCACCAGTCCCCAAGTGTTCAGGGCACTTTTGGCCTTGGAGATGTTTCGTGATTTTCATGATGCCTTGTTGAGGGCTTATGAGTTTGGAGTTTCGACCCTAAGGTCATGCGGGTATCGAATTGTTGACGCTAGTCTCCAAGTATTCGGGACGTCTTTGATGGAGGAATCGTTTTAGCAAAAATGTTGAGTTTCCTTTGGAGTATGAGATGCTTTGACAAAAGATATATTTTGATGTTTGACACAAGTATACGTAGTTTTGTTATCGGGGGACCGACTATATAGGTACGGTTCATTCGACCATTTGGCCCGATACATTATTTTACTAATGGGACCATGGGGGGATGCCCTCCAGTATTCGAGGTTGATTGCAAAATAACCTTGGAATACTTGCCGAGTCTTCCTTAGGTAGCATGTGGACGTTGCCTTATTAAAAACCTTGTTGGTAAAACCCTTGTCGGGATAAAAAACTCGGTCGAAGGAAAAGAGTGCAACGGATGCTTTAATACCTTAAGGTATTCGGGCTGGGTTAGTGCTTTGACTGCTTCGATCGGGTGCCTGCATGAGGGTTAGTGTGAAATATAAAATGAAAAGGGAGTTGGCTATACCTCAACGGCGATGGCACTTTCGAACCTTGGAGATGGTCTCGCAGTTGCTATTTTTTTATCAATTTATCTCTTAGTCCCTCTGCTGGAGGGGATTTTGGTTCTTGAGTTAGTGGTGGCCATCTTAAAAGATCGTGTGGATGACATGTTGTGGCTCAATTGTCTTGTCCCTTTTGGCCATTTCCTTTTCTCGAGACCGAATTTTAGCTTGATCGTTGAGGAATTCCCGAAGATGGCCATTGTCGAGTAACCGGGCCACTTACTCCCGGAGTTGTCGGCAATCTTCGGTCCTATGCCTATGTGTGTTGTGAAATTCGCATACTAAATTGTAGTTTCTTTGCGAAGGATCAGATTGTATAGGTCTGGGCCATCTAGCATCTCAGATCTTGCTGATGGCGAACACAATGTCTGATACATCGACATTGAAGTTGTATTCTGATAAGCGAGGTGCCTCTGTTGGCCTCGCATTCCTATCGAATCCAGCTCTATTGATGAGTCCCCGAGGATTCTTTTCTCAGTTTATCCTTCGATCGTTGCGAGGTGGGTTGCACCTCGGAGCGTTCCTTCCGTCTTCGGTGTATGGTTGGTATCTTTCTTTGTTTGGCTTTGGCTCCTTCGCCAAGAGCCTGCTTGGATATACTAAGCCCGAGGGAGCTCCCAGCTAGTCATCTTCAACCCTGATTTTTGACTGGTATCAGTTATGGACGTCCAACCAGGTTACGGCGGGATATTCGACCGATTCTCTTTCAGCTATCTCGAAGCCACCGAGCTTCGTTCATTCAGGCCTTGAGTGAAGTCCTACACCGCCCAATCGTTAGAGACCGGTGGTAGTTCCCTTCGTTCCATTTGGAAGCGAGATACGAACTCTCACAACATTTTGTTATACCTCTGCTTGATCTTGAACACATCAGATTTCCTCATTGCTACTTTGATGGCCGCAACATGTGCTTTTATGAAGGAGTCTGCTAGCATGGCGAATGAGTCTATGGAGTTAGGAGTTAGGTTGTGATACCACATCATGGCCCCCTTCGAGAGTGTTTCACGGAACTTCTTCAACAAGACAAACTCGATTTCATCGTCCTTTATGTCGTTGCCTTTTACCGCACAGGTGTAGGAAGTAACGTGTTCGTTGGGGTCTAAGGTCCCATTGTACTTTGGGAGTTCTGGCATTCTGAACTTCTTTGGGATGGGTTTCGGGGCCGCTTCCTCAGGGAACGACCTTTGTATGAACTTCTTCGAATCCACACCTTTCAGGACCGAGAGTGCGCCCGGAATTTGGTCGACCCTGGAGTTGTAGGTTTCGACCTTTTTATCGCTGTCTTCTATCATCTTCTCGCCCGACTCGATCCTCCTAGTGAGTTCCTCGAGCATTTTTACGATGGTAGGATTGGTCATCGACCCATTATTGCTTGATCTCTCAGGTACCTGTTTAGCTAGGGGAGTTGTCCCCGGTGCTATCGTGCTGGGAGTTTTCTGGTGACTTTGCAGCTGAGCAATAGCTAGTTGTTGTGCCTGCAACATTTCAAAAATAACGTGAAGGCTAACCTCACGTTCTTCCCTGGTCGGGGTTTTCTGAGCTTCTTGTGGATCTCCCTGACGCACGCTCCTGTCGGTATGCGAGCTTATATCGATGCATTGGGCGTCGCACAAGACCGCATCCACGGGGATTGGTTCAGGCACATTCCCATGGTTTTGTGGTAGCACACCAACACCCGGAACATCCACACCGTTCTCCCTGTGGTCCTCGAGATTGTTGTTTTCACCTCCATTCACTGAGTTAGACATATTGACTTGAAATCGAAGATCTTGGACAAGAAAAAGCGTGAAAGATAACTTGAGTTGAGTGACAAAACCAGCAAGAAAATAATCACTATTATTTTTAGCCCCACGGCGGGCGCCAAAGTATTTACCATGAAAATGGTAATAACAATTAAATTTGTTGATGGGTCTTTAAAAATACGTGATCTATTTTTATGCTAGTTTGTTAAGCAGTTGATGCTATGTATATGAGATTTAGAAACGAAATCAAGTTAAGGAGAGAGCTATAATCGAACCGAGAGGTCAGTTATTCGGGGCCTCGAGGTTGATCTCGGAGCTCGATTACGAGCTATCGAAGATAGTTTCTATGTGACTAACAGTTATAATAGAATCAATGGAAGCTCTTTATGGCCAGTGGTAGGCAGTAAATGACGAACAAATATGAAGACAATAAAGGAAAGCAATAATATCAAGAGAGTGTATGAGAGAGCAAAGAGAATGTTCTTCTATATTTCTTATGGAGCAGCTGGAGCAACAAAGAGTTTACAAAATGTCAAAGACTCCCTTTATATATGAGGGGAAACCCCAACATAGTACAAAAGCATTAATTACAAAAGTAGGGGGATGAGACAACTAGATGGCACCAGGATCTGCCAGTACTAGTTGCATGCCTAGGGGGCTCTCCAGTCCCATCATGACCGCGGACAACATTGCCGTTAGACCGGGCATCAACGAACCTCGAGGGAGGGAGCTCAACCACAGCCTCGCATCCTCGAGATCTCGAGATGATCCCCTGAAATACCTTAATGACGAGAAATTGGACCCTCCGATTTCGCCGTATACATATACATATATGGCATGCAACAATCAGGATTTAATGAATGCTTTTAAATGAAATAAGGATATCTATGCATACTCAAGACTCTATCTAATACTGTGATCGGTACAAGATCTATATTCCCCGATATAAAATCCATGTATCCCGATAAAAAGTTCATGTATCACGATAATCTAATACAAAATTCATGTATCGACCCGATACAAAATTCATGTATCGACCATACTCACAGGGCCTAAAGTAACATGGATAATCACCAGAATCCGAAGGGACGGTACCAAATCCAAAAGCAAGAGAATCTTGATAGATCAACTCATATTCAAATATCCGCTCATCATGTCCTATGCCACAACTGTATTTAAACTGCACGACCTTGTCTCTTGTGTCATAATTTTTAGTCCAAATATATATATATATATATATATATATATATATATATATATATATATATATATATATATATATATATATATATATATATATGTATGTATGTATATGTGTATATGCATGTATATGCCCACGAATTAATAGAGAAAGGATGCACAAGAGAGTGATCGTAGTCATATAAGTCATATAAGCCGAACAAATCATTAATCAAGATGAGCACGTAATCAAAATAAGGCATAATGTAATTTAATTCTACTCCCGGCATGATATAAACTTAAAAAGTGCATATATGCTCTCCACCACGTATATACACCACCCCAGTACCTTAAACACATAGCAATCAATTCATACCCTAGGGGTTCCCATCTTAAAAAGATTGGCCAAGAAACTTACCTCTTTCCGAGCTAGCTCCAACCACAAATCGCATCAAAACCCTTCTCTAGCCCTCCAATCACGCAAATCCTAGTCAAACATCATCCAAGGAAGTCGAATGCTGCAGGAGGCATTCTCAATCCATAAAACTTCGATTTTTGAAGAATTTGCAAAAAGTCAACAAAAGTCAACTCGGCCTGCATGCCCCAGATCCAAAACCAATACCAAAATTTGATGATCCATAACCCACTGAGTCCAAATATATGATTAATTTCTAAATACAGGTCCAAATTAATGGTCAAAACCCCAAAATACACTCTTAAAGTGTAGTTAAAAATCCCAAATTTCCTTTCAAAATTCTATAATTTAGGTATAGAAATCCATGTGAGTCCTTCAAATATAATCACGAATAGATAGAAATCTCTTATCCTTTTGCCTTGTATGAAAATTCCCATGAATAATCGCCCTTCTCCAAGTCTGAGTCTCAAAATATGAAAGAACGGGTAAAAATCCCCAAATGACATATTAAATAATATGCCAGAAAGTACCCTTCACGTACATACAGTCTCGCATTTGCGAAGCACAAAAGACTGCTGCCCAAAAAATACTCTATGCGATCGCAAAAAAGTTCATGAGATCGCGAAGGCTGGCTGCTCCCACAATACCGCGAACACGTCTGACCAACCCTGAATGCGGTTACCAAACACCAGCCATACGCCCCTCTACGCGAACGCAACCAAAAGAAATGCGAACGGGTGTACTAGTCTGTTAACTATATGCAAATGTGAAGGAACCTATGTGAACACGAAGCACACAATTCCAGCTGGCCAAATCCTTCTATGCGATCGTGAGCCTAGCTCCGCGATCGCGAAGCACTGTAGAATACCAGCAACACATCATCTCCAAAACACATAGAAATTATCCGAAATCAATCGGGATCACATCGAGCCCCTCGGGATCCTGTCCAATCATACCGAAAAGTTCAAATACAATACCCAACTTATCGAAAGGCTCAAAATAATGCAAATAACATCAAACTCACGAGTCGAAGATCAAGAAAATTCTCTTAAGTTTCAAATATTCCAACTTCGCCGAATTCGTCCGAATCACACTTAGATATTCCAGATTACAATCAAACTTTTCACACAAGTTCAAATCAATTGTATGAAGCTATACAATGTCTCAAAATCACAATCCGAGTCCAATAACACAAAAGTCAACTTCTGGTCAAACCTATTAACTTTACAATTCTTCAAATTGCCAACTTTCAACAAACTGAGCCAAAACCTTCTAAGAACATCTGGATTCAAATCCGAACCTATGTCTAAATCCAAAATCACCATACAAACCTATTAAAACCATTAAATCTCAATTGTTGTTTACTTAAGAGTCAAACTTTGATCAACTCTTCCAACTTAAGGATTCCAAAACTGAGAACCATTCTTTCAAATCAATTTCGAACCATGTGAACCATACATATACACAAGTATAATATATCATATGAAGTTACTCAAAGTCTCAAACTGTCAAACAAAATGCTAAAGTTCAAAAACAACTGGTTGGGTCTGTATACGGCTAAAATCGGAGAGTCTGATTTTGGGATCATCATGGCATTCCATAGCTTGTTGCCAGAAGGCTCGAGGCATAGCTCGACCTCAGGGCAGTACAAATCAGTATCTATGATGAATGAGTGGGAGATTCCCAAGGTGAGTGGTTAGAGCTGACCAAGTCCATAAGAATAGTACAAGCCCGTACCGTGGCATTAAATGGATGTACCAGCTGCATATATTTGTAATAAATGCATATGTACTATGTTGGGATTCCCCCTCCTATATAAAGGGTACCCTTGTTATTTTTTGCACACATGATATTCAATACAAGAACAAGAACATTCCCTGCTCTCTAACTTAAACACTCTCTATTGTCTTTTCTTTAATTTATTGCTTGCATTTATTGTGTTTCATTGATCGTTATTCATTTATTACTCATCATTGATCATAAAGAGCCCTCATTAAAGCTCTTAGAACTATTAGTCCTTCATCATTTACCCACAACCTGATGCTTAGCTCGACCTCGAGGCCTGGTGCAGTCTAGCTCGAGGCCCCGATTCTAGCCATTCGGTTTGGTTAGTAATTCCACCCTTTACTCTTACTCTATTTTCCTAACTCGAACCTAGCATCTATTGCCTAAGAACTAGCATAAAAATAAATCACATATTTTTAGAACCACAAAATCAAATCTAATTGTAATTACCATTTTCAAGGTAAATAGTTTGGCGCCTACCGTGGGGCTAAAAATAATAGTGATTGTTTTCATGCTGGTTTACTAAATAACGCAAGTTATTCTTTACACTTTTTCTTGCCCAAGAATCTTTGATTTCAGGTCAAAATGTCTAACTCAGTGAATGCACATGAAAACAGCGGTCTTGAAGACCATGGAGAGAATGGTGTAGTTGTTCCAGGCTTCGGTGTACCACCGTGAAACCCTGAGGATGCACCACAGCCAATCCCCGTGGATGTGGTCTCATGCAATGCCCAACATATAGATATAATCTCCCATACTAACAGGAGTATACGCTAAGAAAACCAATAAGAAGCTCAGAAAACCCCAACTCAAGAGGAACAAGAGGTTAGCCTTCATGTCATTTTTGAAATGTTGCAGGCAAAACAACTGGCGATTGCTCAACTGCAAAGCCACCAAAAAACTCCAAGCACAGCAGCACCAGAAACGGCCCTTGGAGCCGAACAGGTGCCAAAAATATCGAGCGACAACAGGTCAGCAACCAGCCCCGCTATTATGAAAATGCTCGAGGACCTCACAAAGAGGATTGAATCGGACGAAAAGAAGATAGAAGCTAATGATAAAAAGGTGGAGACCTACAATTCAAAGGTCGATCAGATCCTAGGCGCACCCCTGATCCTGAAGGGAGTGGATTCAAAGAAATTCGTACAAAAGCCATTCCCGTCAAGTGCGGCTCCGAAGCCCATCCCGAAGAAATTCAAAATGCCCAATCTCCTAAAGTACAACGGAACCTCGGATCCCAACGAGCACGTCACTACCTACACTTGTTCCGTAAAGGGAAACGACTTGAAGGATGATGAAATTGAATCCGTCTTGTTGAAGAAATTCGGGGAAACACTTTCAAAAGGGTCCAGGATATGGTATCACAACCAATCCTTAAATTCGATAGACTCATTCGCCATGCTGGAGATTCTTTTATAAAGGTACATGCCGGTGCCATCAAGGTCGCTACAAGGAAGTCTGACGTCTTCAAAATCAAACAGAAGCGGGAGTTTGTATCTCGCTTACAAATGGAGCGAATAGAATTACCACCAGTCTCCGATGACTGAGCAGCACAGGACTTCACCCAAGGTTTGAACAAACGAAGCCCGGTAGCTTCAATGCATCTAAAGCAAAACTTGGTTGAATATCCCGTCGTGACTTGGTCGAATGTTCACAACCAGTATCAATCGAAGATTAGGGTCAAGGACGACTAACTGGGAGCCCCCTCGGGCTCAGTATATCCTAGCAGGCTCCTGGAAAAGGAGCCAATGCCAAATTAGGAAAGGTACCATCCATACACTGAAGATCGAATAAACGCCCCAAGGCGTAACATACCCCGAAACGACCGAAGGGAAGACCGAGGTCAGAACCCTCAAGGACTCATGAGTAGAGCCTAGTTCGACAGATACACAGGGCTGACGGAGGCACCCCGGTTATCTGAGTACAACTTCAACGTTGATGTTTTGGACATTGTATCTGCCACCGGCAAAATCAGAGACACCAGGTGTCCAAGACTCGTACTATCAGACCCATATAAAAGGAATCCTAACCTAACGTGCAAATTTTATGGCACACACGGTCATAGGACCGAAGATTGCAGACAGCTCCGAGAAGAAGTAGCCCGACTAATTAGCAAAGGGTACCTCCGAGAGTTCCTCAACGACCAAGCGAAAAATCAATTTCAGAAAAGAGAGGCGAATAGGAGAAACAAAATAGAGGAACCACAACATGTCATCCACATGATCGTTGAAGGAATCAATATCCCCCAGGAACCCATTGTCAAAAGAACAAAAATATCCATCACCAGGGAGAAGTGAACTCGAGGATACTTACCCGAGGACACTCTCACATTCAACGACGAGGACATCGAGACCCTGTCTCAACCTCATAACGACCCACTGGTAATTTCTTTTCTCATGAATACATTTCAAATTAAACGTGTACTTGTGGATCCAGGTAGCTCAGCCAACATTATCAGGTTGAGGGTAGTGGAGCAGCTCGGACTGCTCGACCAGATCGTGCCCGCCTTTCGAGTCCTCAACGAATTCAACATGGCGAGTGAGACAACTAAAGGGGAAATCACTCTCTCGGTCAACGTGGTTGGAACAACCCAAAATGCCAAGTTTCATGTCATTGAAGGAGATATGAGATACAATGCCTTGCTCGGAAGGCCATGGATACACTGCATGAGAGCACCACTATCGACCCTTCATCAAATGATGAAGTTTCCAACAAAGGACGTCATAAAAATGGTATACGGGGAGCAACACGCTGTAAGAGAAATGTTCATAGTGCATGATGTGGCACCGGCATCAGCACCTTCAGCATCAAAGGAGCCAAAAGATAAACATACAACGAAGTAGCAATCACAAGCTAAATCCTCGGTTGCGCCTAAGTGAACGAACAAGGGACCGTACCGCATCCCCAGAGCAAGCAGCGGAAGCATATCGAGGCTCGAAATGCCATCGCAACTAAGGTATAACCGCCTCCCTTTTTATTTACGTCTTACCCTAACCTATGTATAGGCATCCAGTTAGAAGAATCAAAGTACCTTCCAGCTTGAAGACCTCAAGTTTTAAAGCATCTGTTGCACTCTTTTCCTTCGATCGGATTTAATCTCAAGAAGAGTTTTACCGGCAAGGTTTTTAACGAGGCAACATCTATATGCTACCTAAGGAGAACTCAACAAGTATTCAAGCCTTGTTTTCAATCAAACTCGAATACTGAGGGGCATTACCCCAGGAGGTCATCTCCCCTAGAGAAGTCAAGACGAGCCAAAGAGGGTCTTAATAGAAAAATGATGTATCGGGCCAAACGGTCGAAAGAACCGTGTCCGCATAGAACAATCGAACCCTCAGCAGTGAAGACTATGTATACTTGTACCAAGTAATCAAAGGAATACCTTTTACCACCAAAAACGCTTCGCATATCAAAAAAGTCTGCTATTTTTATAAGGAACGGCTCCAGATCCAGAAGTTTCCCGAACACTCGGGGACTGACGTCAAAAACCCGAAAGCAATAAGACATCCGGGTCGGAAACTTCGAACTTGTAAGTTTTCAACAAGGAAACATCAAAGTTTACAAAGAACGGCTCCAAAGCCAAAAAAGCGCTCAATGCCTCGGGGACTGTCGTCGACTGTCACCCATCGAGCTGTCAAAAACTCGAAGTTGTAAGGCCCTGTGCGGGCAACCTCGAGCTCATAAGACCTCTATGAGGCATCTTCAATTCTATAAGAGCTCCGGGAATGCCCAAATCTATAAGACCTCAAGCTAGGCATGATCTATGCTTGTACCAAGTAGCCTACCCGGAAGAGCTCAAGCAAGGCATGAATTATACTTGTACCAAGTAACGTATCTATAAAACCTAAAGCAATACATGCTCAAATTTATAAGACCTTACAAAAGGCATAATCCTGATCTTAAAGTAAAGGCTATATATTCAAACTTGTAAGACCCCTAAAAAGGCATTTCGCTGATATAGACGCCGATGTTGATACCCAATTTTTTCCTATATATTTTTCATATGCAAAATGCTTTAAAAATAGCATATGTATGCATATATATGTGAGAGTAAAAACTTCTTAAGCATGTTCACTGTTCCTATCAGTATTTTCCTCTATTTTTTCTTTGAGTGCTTCTACTGTGTTCTGCATGTTACCTTGATATCATGCTTTCTCATGAGTTTTGTTGTTGATAGAAGCATGCAAGAGGTTTCAGTTCTTCTCTGAAACCTCTGAGACTGCTTCGACCACTTGTCTTCTCATCTCTGTACTTGATTCAACGCGGAAACCCTAAAATTTGTGGATTCTGCCAGGTTTGATCATATATTTGATTGAACTAGGGTTTTATTTTAGAACACCTAACTCTTCAAGTCTTTGAATTGAGTTTGGACTTCTTTGTTTTCATATGATTCTGATATTTTCACTAAAACTCTTCTACACTGGTTTTTCCTATTGATTTTACAGTGACATGAAAGTTTTCTTTCATACTTAACATGCTCACATGCTCTTTATATATGATGAATTTCTCTCTAAATGGTTTTCAAATTTGCAATTAGTTCAAGCTTCCTTCTAAATATAGCCTGATTGATTTCTTTCCATTGTTTACTGATTTTCTCTGTGACGCGACCTAAGTGAAACCCTTCTTCATCTTTTCTGACTTGGTTCATTCATACAAAATCTCAGACCCTTTTGATTTACTGGTTGTTAACTGATCTTATTACCTTATTTGGACAAATCATGTATTTTAAAACCCTGTCCTTAAATAATTTTTATGTATTCGCCCCTAATTGCCTACTTTGTACAAAGTGTTTGATTAATTTCTTTCCTTAATTGGTTTATACCCGTGTGAATCAGAATCCCTTAATTAAGGGAGGTCTTGTGTAATTGATTGACAATCAGTTCTTCAAATATTTTCTTACCTTGTTTCCTCATGACTTTCACACTATAAAAGGCATGACCTTTCTTCACAAACGGGCACTTCACAATTCACAATCTCTTCTGAATTCTTACTCTCACATAATAGAATTCTTCCTTATTGTCTGCATTCTGACTTTCACAAGACTACTGTTTTCCCTGTTTGTTTCTTTGAAACTAGTATGTCCTAATTTAACTTCAGCATCACCACAATGTGTTTACTTACAGCTTTCTGCATCTATGTCTACTTTACTACTTCTGCAGAGTTAAATACTTAAACTAGCATGTTGATTTCCTTTTGCTTGTTTCTGCTATGAATCCCTATTCCCTATTTCCCTTTATGTGCTTTGAGTTACAGTTTAAAACATGGCAATATGCAAGTTATTGTCTATGGATTGAACTTGATCCCTTAGGGGATCCTAACCTCTAAACAATGTGTTCCAGTAGGCTTATGGGTGTGCCAGCATCTCCCATTGTTGGGTTATGCCCACTAACCTGCATTTTACCTCTTGCAACTCCCCATTCCCTATATCCCTATGTGTACTGGTTCCTTCCCCTTTCCCCCTTTCAGAATTCTGCACTTGCACTCTCTTTTAGTTCGTAAGTTATGCCCCCCTCTTATGAGCCTTGCCTTGGGACCTTGAGTTCCCTCTGAACTTGGACACTTGAGGGCTGGCTCTTCCACACTGCACCTTGGCTTAATATGGCAATACATTTGGATGTAAGCACTGCTCGGACTTCTTATGAAATTCTTAAGGAACTCTGACACATCCAAATGGGAGAAAGGCTTTAAAATATGATCTCTTGGAGTTGGTTTACTTCATATTTCAGACAGGAAGTCTGAATCAGGCTCTCCTTGGTTGTACCTTTTAATTTCTGATGTATTTTTCTTTTTTTGGGCTGTAATAAGTTTGCAATAAACTCTTGGGGATGGCTAGTGAAAAGAGAGGGATAACTATGTGAAGGGTAGATATCCTGTCTATAGGTGTATTTCTAAAATTTTGCACTCTCATATAGATATCCTGCCTATAGGTTATTTCTGAATTTCTGCACTCTCATATAGATATCCTGCCTATAGGTTACTTCTTGAATTCTGCATTTCTCATATAGATACCATGTCTATAGGAATTCTTCATTTTCTCATATAGATACCATGTCTATAATTACCTGGAAATCTGAATCCTGCATATGCATATAAAAAATAATGCCTATAGGTCTTTCTGAATCTTGCATATACATTCTTCATTAGGCAATCATGTTTATAGGTCTTAATCAATCAACCGCAATTAGATATCATGTTCATAGGCCTTAAATGAAATCCAGCACCTAGATATCATGTTTATAGGGTTTCCGCATTTTACCATGTCTGTTAAAAGGGGTTTAAAATCAACAACACGTAGAAAGCATGCTTATAGGAGCTATTAATCAAGTCTGAATCGTTTCATTCGCTTATAAGTCTAAAACCAGTAACAGTGACGCATGTGTTTTTGCTAAAACTCGCCTTTCTTTAATAACAGACGATTTTTCTTAAATCATTATGTATTCATGTTTACTTTATTGTTTCTGGAATCAGTAGATATCATGCTTATAGGTCTTCGTCCAACACTTAGGCAAGCCATAGGGTAAACTTATAAACTGAATCAGACTTTTTATTAGCTACAACCAGCAGGCAGGCCTGATTCGAGCTTCTTATCTGAACTATGTAATAAATCAGTCTGCCTCGACCCTTTAAGTTTTAATCATACCTTAAACAGTACATGTAAGTCATGCTACATCATGTACTTTCTTTGGTTTAAAGGAGGTCTGTTTGAGCCCTTTTTATTTGTTTATATGCTTCTCCAAACTTTCTATATGTGTTTCGTTTGTCGCCTTAGTATTTTACCTTTTTAAACCACAAATAAGTCCAATACCTCCTCCCTTTAGGATTAGTAGTCCCAAGTACCTCTGGGGCTGATAGGAATGGGGCGGGTAATAGCATGCAATAAGTAAACGAGACCATTCCGCGCTTTAATACCTTAACGGGGTGGGAAAGGGTAGATATGGATATGATGACCACGCGATAACATCACGTGTAGCCCCTCACTGAGGAGTGATTACCGGATGTTGTGTGGGGTGATCCATATTATTAATAAACCTAGGACCCCCCTTCCCTTTGTTTTGTTTATTTCTTTTAAATCTTTTTAAACCATATCTTTTAAGAAAATCAACTCTTTTTAGTTCATTTTTCTTACTTTTGTTTATTTGTAACCATTACGTGAAAATCCCCTCTTATTTGAAGCTTTTATTTGCCTATGTGTTATTTGCACTTAAGTCGCAACAATAGTTTGGTCGGGAACCACACTAGTGGATCCTGAGGGGTGCCTAACACCTTCCCCTTGGGATAATTTCAAGCCCTTACCCAATCTCTGGTTAATCAAAACAAACCCCTCCTAGTGTCCTAATGCACTTTAATCATTAGGTGGCGACTCTTCAATTCAAAACCCTATTCCCGAACCGGGATGAGTTGTCTCCCAAATGTCATAAACCCGATTTTTGCGAGAAAAAGGGGGCGCGTCAGCGTGGCGACTCTGCTGGGGATATTTTTTAGGCTTCTACCATTTCAAGCTATTACTGTGACTTTACATTTCTTATGTGCCTTATTTGTTTAATACCTTTAAAAATTTAATTCCCTCTTCTACTGCAAAAAAAACTAACTTGTCTCTTGTTTCTTTCACTGCTTTCCTTTACTGCACTCCTTTATTACTGTTTTAAATTATTGTAATTATTACTTTATGAACGTGCAAATACGTGACAACTTGTTTTAATTATTGCATATGCATGTTTCCAACATCATATTCCACTCGTGCCAAAAAAATACCATAGCAACACTTATAATGAGTGGTTGCGCTCTTCCGATATTATCACCCTTTAAATACGGCAAAGGCGTATTTGCGGTAAAACCAGTCGATCAACGGCGTAGTCGACGGTTCCGTTCCTTTCCCTCTTGAGTTGTCCGCTCAAGGGTACCAGTCTAAAACCCCATAGAAACCTTACTCTGTTTAAACTGTGCATGCATCATGGTCAAACCTAGCCGAGTCAGTTATGTTGTCCGCATAATAACTCTTAAAGATAACCTTGTCCAAAGTCCACTGGGTTTCCCAAAAATCCAAACGGACACTATCATGTTTTGTGCATTTATTTGGAGAACTAAATGCTTTTATGCCAATTATTGGTATTTAATAGTCGAGTCTGGTGGGGGTAAGGTCCTAACCCTTTTGTCTTATAGAAACATGAGGCACGAGGTCCCCAGCTTCGGTATGGTTAGCACACCCTCACTCTTGCTGAACTGGTGGAGGAGTCTTCCATCAAATGACCAAATCAACGAGTGGAAAGAGAGGGCCGCCAAAGCTAGCAAAAGTTGGAATATCTGGAGTACAGTCTGCTGGAATTGGAATGGAAAGTGAGGAAGAGAGTCACCGACTTCCAGAGCACTGAAGGAAACAAAGGAGAACACATGGCAAAGGCATTTCTACTGGTGAACCTACGCGAGCTGGAGAATTTGATTAACGAGAGCATTCAACCTGAGGAAGGTCCTGCGGGGACCAAATAGATAGGAATCTTTTCTTTTTGCTTTAAGAAATGTATTAAGGCCAATGGCCACTAGTGACATTTTATTCCTTTTTATTTAGTGTCGTTTTGGGATTCATCTACTTATATCAATAAAATGAGGCATTTAGCATTCTAAGTTCTCCAAATCAATTTGTCGCTAGGCCTACCTCGGGCACAACGAGGCACCCAAATTAGGACATGATTTACATTCTCGCATTATGTGTTTAAATATTGCAACATCTTTTCCTTATAATCCTTACTAACTTGTTACCTTTTTGTTTATTTACTCCCCTCCCCAAAGGTTAGTTCGTGCACTCTGGCATCTTCATCATATGCCACAAGATCAAAGGGCCCTCCACCCACTCCTCCTCCTAGTCCTATCAGAAGCAGGAACAAAGGAAAGATGGAAGATTTGAACAATACCAGAAAGGAAAACTCAGCTGAACGGGTAGAGGTTACTCATGGTGCTCAAGTCTCCAAAGAAAGTGCGTCCCAACTCGAGCAGAAACTATTGAAATTTCAGGAGGAACTTGATCAGGTTCGGAATCTGGCAAACTTGTAATTTTCCCTCACCACTCCAGGTATCAATTTTCCAAACGCTCAGAACCCCACGCCTCCACAAAACCATCTCGCTCCTCACCACCACTGCAATACTTGCCACACTTCACTACTCATCCTAGAACCTCTGAATTCCACAAATAGCCATTTCCACATAACACCCCCATCTATGTGGAAACCATGCCACCCTCCACCCAACCTGTCTCAAGCACACCCGAGTCTGATGATAAAGACTCACTCATCAGGAACCTGGCTACGGAACTCAAGAAATTAACTAGTCGAACGCAGGGTGTCGAATGAAGTAAGGGGATTAAAGGGTTGAACTACGAAGATCTTTGCATACAACCGGATGTCGAACTACCCGAGGGGTAATAAATCTCCTAAGTTAGAAATTTTTGATGGTACAGGGGATCTGAGAGTCCACTTGAGAACATACTACGACAAGTTGGTCGGAGTAGGGAAAGACGAAAGGATTTGCATGAAGCTTTTTATGAGGAGTCTGAAGGGAGATGCTCTGTCTTGGTACATTATCCAAGACCCGAAGAAATGGTCGAAATGGGTGAGTATGGCGTCCGACTTTATGGACAGGTTCAGGTTCAACACAGAAAATGCACCAGATGTGTTCTACATCCAGAACTTAAAGAAGAAGCCCACGGATACATTCCGCGAGTATGCCACTCGCTGGAGATCAAAAGTTGCTAAGGTCAGACCTGCTTTAGAAGAAAAACAAATGAACAAGTTTTTCGTCCGGGCTCAAGACCGGCAGTAGTATGAAAGGCTGATGTTAATTGAGAGCTAGAAATTTCCCGACATCATCAAGCTAGGGGAAAGGATCGAGGAAGGCATCAAAAGTGGTATGGTTACAAACTTTGAAGCTTTGCAAGCTACCAATAAGGCTTTACAGTCTGGTGGTACGTCCAAGAAAAGGGATGTAGGTGCCGTAATGGTTGCACAAAGAGCCAAATACCCTATCAAATAACAAGCCTATCCAATACCTCCACTCACATATCAGCCTATCCGGAATTACCAAGCACCCTCACCCTCTTACCAAGCTTCATCACCTACTTACCAATCACCCCCACCTCCTACATATCAACCTACTTCACCCAGATATTCCCAACCCGCACATGTCTACCAAGCCTACAATGCTCAGTCATCCCACTATCAATCACATCCTATACGTCAAAACTTTCCTAGACCGCAGACCCCCCAAATAGTATACCACTATTGTTGAACCGATTGACCAGCTGTACGAAAGGCTCAAAGCTGCTGGTTATGTCATTCCTATCCCTGCTATAACCCCTGAAAACCCTTCTTAGTGGGTCAATCCAAATAAATCCTGTGCATACCATTCCGGCATGAAGGGTCATACCATTGATAAATGTCACTCTCTGAAAGATAAGATCCAGACTCTGATCGATAACAAGACCATTGTAGCAAAGGAGCCTACTCCGAATGTCCGCAACAACTCTCTGGCGGACCATAAGGGTGGATGTGTTCACATGATTGAAATAGAGGATGACTGGGATCCCAAAGTATTGATCGGTTTAATCACAGAAGGTGACGAATCAAAGAAGCTGATAGTCACCCTCAATCCGATCGTAGTCCAGACTCAGCCTTCTGGGGATGCCGAGGTAAACATGTCTGTACCACTTGAATTTGAAGCACCACCATCTACAAAGACGCCAACACCAATTGAAGTCGAGTTTGGGTCTCCAGCAAACGCACCCGCACCGTTTGAAGTTGCGGTTTTACCCTCCAAAATACATGCTCCGTTCGGAGTAAAGGTGCCCATCCCAGTAATAATGTCGGTTGTAACACTGTTCCATACAAATGCCATACCTTGGGATTACACAGCCAAGGCGAGAAGGAAAGGGAAAGCTAAATTCGGGGAAACAGTTGCAGCATAGGGTATGACAAGAACCGGCAGGGTTTATACTCTGGAGCATTTAGTTGAGTCGAGTAAGCAGGCCTCTGGTCGGCCGACCATCACTGAAACCAGGCCCGATGATCTCTGGAGAAAGATACAAGCCAAGGAATACTCAGTCATTGATCAGCTGAACAGAACACCGGCATAGATTTCTATCCTAGCTTTGCTGCAAAGTTCCGACGTACATAAGAATGCCTTGTTGAAGGTGCTGAGTGAGGCATATGTACCAAGCAACATCACCAGAGGAGAAATGGCAAACATGGTAGGGCAGGTATTGGAAAGTCACAAAATCACTTTTCAGGAAGATGAGCTGCCACCAGAAGGGTTGAGTCATAACAAAGCGTTGCACATCACCGTGCAATGCGAAGATTATTTTATCACTAGGGTCCTGATTGATGGAGGGTCCAGCCTCAATATTTGTCCGTTGGTAACACTCAGAACATTGGGAAAGGGTCTGCATGAGATCAAGGATGGGGCCATCAACGTCAAAGCTTTCGACGGTTCCCAAAGATCCACCATTGGGGAAATCAGCCTGTGTTTGCAAATGGGGCCTACTTGGTTCGACATTGATTTTCAGGTTATAGACGTGTCGGCATCTTACAACTTGCTGTTGGGATGGCCGTGGAATCATGTTGTTGGGGCCGTAGCATCAACACTACATAAGGCGGTGAAATTTGAGTGGAACCAGCAAGAGGTGATCATTCACGGCGACGGTAGCAATCCCATATATAGTCGCCAAACCATCCAAGTGATTGGAGGAAGGAGAAATATAGGCGGGGAATCCTATCACTGCATCGAGCGAGTCAACGCCGTTGACAAAGACAAATGGTGGAACAACAAAATTGAAAGCATATTGAACTGGAGCGGATATGAGCCTGGCAAGGGACTTGGTAAGAACCTCCAAGGAATCGCCAAGCCGATCAAACTGAAGAAACATGGCACCAGTTTCGGTCTGGGATACGAGTATACTTGGGAGGAATTCAACAACTGGTCGCCACCATGGCGCGGTCCGTACTACCCGCTAGAGCAACCAATACCACATTTGGAGCAGACTTTCCAGCCGGCCGATGTTATCTATGGGTCGGAAGAAGAGGAAGCACTGGCAAGAGTGAGGAATTTGTTCCTAGAAGAAGATGACATGGATTGTTGTGTCATTTTCGAGGAGGAAATGGAGGAAGGCCCTTCCATACAGGCCGTAAGCCGAGGAGCATGCCTTAACAATTGGACCAGCAAAACCACCAGAGCTTGGAAAGCCTCGGGCATTACTATTACTTATCTTGATGAACCAATGGATGTGACATGCAATGAGACAACGCAACAAACGGACATAGATTCAGAGGAAGATGATATACTGGAAGAGATTGTTAAAGAGGTTGAAAATTTTGAGAACAGACCTAAGTCCAACCTGAATAAGACCGAGATTGTTAACCTGGGAGATGCCGAAAATATCAAAGAAACTCGGATCAGCATTCATTTGTCACCGTCAGAAAAGGAAGAATACACAGAATTTCTGAAGGAATATGAGGTCATATTCACCTGGTCATATGATGACATGACTAGTTTGAGCACATCTATTGAGACCCACAAACTGCCAACTGATCTGACATGTCCACCGATAAAACAGAAGCTCAGAAAGTTTAAACTCGACATGAGTCTGAAAATCAAGGAAGAAGTCACTAAGCAGGTCAAAGCTAAGGTCCTCAGGGTAGTAGAATATCCGACATGGTTAGCCAATATTGTGCTGGTGCCGAAGAAGGATGGGAAGGTCAGAGTTTGTGTCGACTACCGAGATCTCAATCGGGCCAGTCTAAAGGACGACTTCCCCTTGCCGAACATACACATCCTGATCGATAATTGCGCCAAGCATGAGTTGCAATCATTTGTAGATTGCTTCGTTGGATATCATCAGATCTGGATGGACGAAGAAGATGCTGAGAAAACGGCTTTCATTACGTTGTGGGGGATGTACTGCTACAAGATGATGTCATTCGGGTTAAAGAATGCAGGGGCCACCTACATGAGGGCCATGATTACTATCTTCCATGATATGATACACAAGGAGATTGAGGTGTATGTAGATGATGTCATCATAAAGTCCAAGAAAGCCATTGACCACATGGAAGATTTGAGGAAGTTATTGAACAGACTGAGAAGATACAACCTAAAACTGAATCCCACGAAATGTGCATTTGGGGTTCCTGCCTGAAAACTACTTGGGTTCAATGTGAGTCGCCGAGGGATAGAACTGGATCCATCTAAGGTCAAAGCTATTCAAGAACTGCCACTGCCAAAGAACAAGAAGGACGTAATGAGCTTCCTGGGAAGACTTAACTACATCAGCCGGTTCATAACACAATCTACGGTCATCTGTGAGCCGATCTTTAAGATGTTAAAGAAGGACGCCGCTACCACATGGACTGATGATTGCCAAAAAGTTTTCGATAGAATCAAGGAGTACATATCAACACCACCAGTCTTAGTTCCACCTGAGCTGGGTAGACCTCTATTACTGTAACTTCCAGTATTGGATGGAGCGTTCAGTTGTGTTCTAGGGTAGCATGATGAAACGGGGAGGAAGGAGCAGACCATCTATTACCTCAGTAAGAAGTTCACCCTGTACGAGGCTCGGTATTCTCTGTTAGAGTGCACCTGTTATGCTTTGACTTGGGTAGCTCAGAAGTTGAGGCATGTGCCTATACTACATATTTCATATCAAGAATGGATCCCTTGAAGTACATCTTTTAGAAGCCCATGCCCACTGGCAAGTTGGCCAAGTGGCAAATCCTGTTGAGTGAATTTGACATTGTCTACGTGACTCAGAAAGCAATCAAAGGATAGGCATTAGCAGATCACCTTGCTAAAAATCCCGTGGACGGAGAATACAAACCCCTCAAAACATATTTTCCTGATGAAGAGGTATCATTCATAGGAGAAGACATTGCAGAATCCTATAACAGTTGGAGAATGTATTTCGATGGAGCAGCAAATTTCAAAGGAGTTGGCATAGGAGCAGTCCTAGTATCAAAAACCGATCAGCATTATCCGATATCTACCAAACTCAGGTTCCCGTGCACCAACAACATGGACGAGTACGAAGCCTGCATCTTAGGGCTCAAGATGGCCATTGACATGAACATCCAAGAGTTGCTAGTAATTGGTGATTCAGACTTGTTTATACATTAGGTCCGAGAAGAATGGCCGACCAAGAACACCAAGATACTCCCTTATCTGCATCATATACAGGAGTTAAGAAAGAGGTTCACAAAGATAGAATTCCAACATGTTCCCAGGGTCCAGAATGAATTCGTCGATGCACTGGCTACCCTATCATCCATGATACAACATCCAGACAAGAATTTTATTGATCCTATTCCAGTAAAGATCCATGATCAGCCTACTTACTATGCAAGAAGAAGCAGAAGAAAAGCCTTGGTTTCATGATATCAAGGAATACTTCGCAAAATAAGAATACCCAGAACTCACAAATGCTACTCAGAAGTGCATGCTTCGGAGGTTATCCAACAATTTCTTTCACATCGGAGGAATCTTGTATAGGAGGACTCCTGATTTGGGATTACTGAGGTGTGTCAACGCAACGGAAGCATCCAGGCTATTAGAGGAAATTCATGCAGGGACCTGCGGTCCACATATGGATGGCTTTGTTTTAGCAAAGAAAATACTCCGAGCTGGTTACTTTTGGATGACTATGGAAACAGATTGCATCCAGTATGTTCGAAAATGCCACCGCTGCCAGATACACGCAGACATGATAAAGGTGCCTCCAAATGAGCTTAATACAACAAGCTCGTCGTGGCCGTTCGTCGCCTAGGGAATGTATGTTATCGGACCAATCGAACCCACCGCATCAAACGGGCACAAGTTTATCCTAGTAGCGATTGATTATTTCACCAAATGGGTTGAAGCAGCATCTTACAATGCAGTGACTAAGAATGTTGTGGCAGATTTCGTCCGCGACCGTATCGTGTGTCAGTTCAGAATTCCAGAGTCAATCACTATTGATAATGGCTCCAACCTCAACAGTGATTTGATGAAATTCATGTGTGAAAACTTCAAGATTAAACACAAGAATTCTACAGCCTATAGACCTCAGATGAACAGAGCCGTAGAGGCCACCAACAAGAATATCAAGAAGATATAAGGAAAATGATAGAGAAGCATAAGCAGTGGCACGAGAAGCTATCGTTTGCTTTATTAGGATACCGCACCACAGTCCGCACATCGACAAGAGAAACCCCCTATATGCTGGTCTACGGTACAGAGGTAGTCATTCCCGCTGAGGTAGAAATTCCTTCCTTAAGGATCATACAGGAAGCAGAGCTCGACGACGCAAAATGGGTGAAGAGTCGTTACAAACAACTAGCTCTTATAGACAGAAAGAGAATGAATGCAGTTTGCCACGGTCAGCTCTATCAGAATAGAATGTTCAGAGCCTTCAACAAAAGAGTCAAGCCGAGACAATTCACACTGGGGCAGATGGTGTTAAAGAAATTTTTTCCGCATCAAGATGAAGCCAAAAGGAAATTCTTTCCCAACTGGTAGGGTTCGTGCATGGTTCACCGAGTTCTGACAAGAGGAGCCCTCATACTTGCAGAAATTGACAGAGAAGTTTGGCCAAAGCCGATCAATTCAGATGCAGTCAAGCGATACTATGTGTAATCTTTATACTTTCCTTATATGATGTAATTTGAACTATGTATGACCCGATTCCTGTTTAAGAGGGGATACGTAGGCAGCCCTATGGGTTCGATCACAATTCAATAAAATTTCCATTTCCCCGCTATTGGAAACTGGGGCAGAATTTTGAGGAGGACCCTCAAAATTCCGAAGTTGATTCCAGCCATATATCATTAATAGCTGTCAGGAGCAGCAACCCAGTAAACTGGGGCAGAATTTTGAGGAGGACCCTCAAAATTCCAGAGCAAGCGAAGTTGCAATGTCTTGAACCACATCGCAGTCGTCGGTTCATCTAAAGAAAATTATTCTTAATTATGCACTTATGTTATGCTTTTACTAAATCATGCATGTTTATTACTAAAATTTCCTTGTTTAGCAATGCTACTCCAATGATACGTATAGTATCACCAGATCAAAGCCGTGCAGGTCAAGCAAAGCCAGCAGGGATATGAACTAACTTTTCCCCCTATAAAAACTCACGATTTTTCTTTGGATGCAGGCACTTGAGTTGCAAAATCATCAAATATACTATATGTTTACTCACAAAGTTCAGGAATACAACTCTACGAACCGTTGCACTTGCTCGCAACTTCTATTCGCACAACAGTGTCCCCAGCAGGCATAATATCCCAACAATCACGATACCGCAATCCGCTATTAGCTAAGAAAACTCTATTGCCATTTGCCATTTTTACTTCCTGCATAAGGCTACCATTCTGCCTTCCGAGGTTAAGCTCTACCTCCATCTGCATTCTCTGCATTGCATAAGGCTACCATTCTACCTTCCGAGGTTAAGCTCTACCTCCATCTGCATTCTCTGCATTGCATAAGGCTACCATTCTGCCTTCCGAGGCTAAGCTCTACCTCCATCTGCATTCTCTGTATTGCATAAGGCTTCCATTATGCCTTCCGAGGCTAAGCTCTACCTCCATATTGCATTGCTAAAAGATCGCCACTTTCTTTACATCTTGCATTGGCTGAAAGATCGCCACTTCATTTACATCTTGCATGGCTGAAAGATCGCCAATTCATTTACATCTTGCATCGGCTGAAAGATTACCACTGCATTTATACCTTGCATTGGCTGAAAGATCGCCACTTTATTTACATCTTGCATGGCTGGAAGATCGCCACCTTATTTACATTTGCACTGGCTAAAAGATCGCCACCTTATTTACATTTGTACTGGCTGAAAGATCGCCACCTACTGCATCATGGGCTGAAAAATCACCAATTTGTCCAAAGGCGTCATTGTTCGGAGGCACCATTTTCATAGCCCGAGAATGCCATGCCATGGCCTAAGGACCCTTTTTATCTTTTGCATATCATAGTTCGGAGGCATCATTCTCATAGCCCGAGAGCATCATTTCATGGCCTGCGAACCCTTTACTATATGCATCATGGCCCAGGACGTCATGGTCTAAGGACGCCATCCTAACTGTCCAAAGACAACATTCATGGTCCGATGGGAACTTGCATCATGTTTAAATTTCCACACAATACATTGTTTATTTGCAGGTAAACCGGCGAGCAATGGCCATCTCAGCAGGAGCGATCCCGCTCCAGTTCCCGCAACCCCATTAGGCCTTGACCATCCAGCCCAACCTAAACATTGCGTCCGTTCTTGGAAAACCTCCATCGGCATACTCCGCCGACGGATCCTGAACTACATGACCTGATTCCTATAATACCAGGGATATGTAGGCAGCTCAGGAACCAAGGCACGGTTAACCTTTTCAAACCATTTTGTTCGGTCAAAATTGGCCATCATATCTTTACCCGATAACTCTTTCATCCTTCTCGGGTAAAGAGGGGCAGCTGTTGATACCCAATTTTTCCCTATATATTTTTCATATGCAAAATACTTTCAAAATAGCATATGTATGCATATATAAGCATGTCCAAGTGTTTCATTACTTTTCCAATTTTTAAAAGATTTTTAAATCAATTTATTTCCTTATTTTATCAGAAAAAAACAATAATTATTTCCCAAATTATCATTTTTTGGTAACTCCTTTATTGTATTCTCATATTTATACCGAAATATAGCTAATGTAATTTTTGAACATTTTTTACAAATTTATTGAGTATTTTAAAATTAAATTGCACATAATTTCAATTTTAGCCTATTTTAAGATGTAATTACGTTTATAATTACAAAATTGATCCCAGTATTTTTAGTTTAATATTTGTGTATTATTAATTAATTTAGTACCTTCAATTTGTTTTCAGAAATTATTTTGCTATTTTTTATAAAAATAAAGAGGGAAAAAGTGGCTATTTAATACTAGCCTTACCAATTTAAATTTTAGCCCAAATCGACCCCCCAATTAACCCCAATTTTAATTTCAAATGGACCGGCCCAATTCCTAAACTACCCGCCCCTGATCCAATTAAGTTCAACCCGCCTGGCCCCCCATTAAATCCTGGCCGTTGATCAAAATGATCAATAGCCACAATCCCTCCTTTCCTTTTTTAATCCACCAACACCCCTTAACCCTAAATCATTTCACCTAACCAGCCACCTCTGAAACCGTCCCCTCTCTCAAACCACTCTCGAACCTTCTCTAACCCTAGCCGCCTCCCATCACTTCTACTTTGAAACCCACCGGGATCCATGGCTTCTCAGGCTATGGAAGTCTTATACCCACCTCATCTTGCTCCCACGTGCCTGATACCTGAAGATTCGAGGCCTAACCATGAAGGGTTGAACACAGACCTCTGTCGATTCGAGGTTCCAGGGTCATCTCCAGCCTTGCTCCGGCATACCAAGGATTATCTGAGCCTGTTTCTGACCTCTCCGACTCAGATCGGTGGCCTTTCAAAGCCTTTCTCATTTCTAAGGTTCTTCTGAAGCCCTAACCCTTCGAGGTTTTTCTCTGATTTCTTTAGATCTGTTGTGTATCTGTGCTCTCCTTGAGTTTTCAAACGATTTCCCTAACTTTTCTTTCGAAAATTACTTTTTTTTAAAAAATCTTTCTTTCCGATCTAGGGTTTTCTGAAAAAATATTTAAGTGTTTCTCTGACTTTCTTTCCCTTTTCTTTTATGTATTTGCCTCTACTGTGCTCCTATGTTTTTTATCTACCACGTTCTCGTATGTTCTCCTACTGTGTCCTGTTCTTGTATGTTCTTCTACTGAGTTTTTATACTCCGTTCTTGTATGTTCTTTTTATTGTGTTTTATATACTCCATGCTTGTATGTTCTTCTACCATGTTTTCTGTACTGTGTTCTCATATGCTTTTCTATTATGTTCTTGTATTTTTCTTCTACTATGTTCCAGCATGTTTCTCCTACTGTACTTTCCTGCTAAGTTCTTAAGCTTCCTTACTTTCCTTCTACTAAGCCCCGTTTAAGTTTCTTCTGAAAAACTTCTTAAGCATGTTCACTGTTCCTATCAGTGTTTTCCTCTATTTTTTCTTTGAGTGCTTCTATTGTGTTCTGCCTGTTCCCTTGATATCATGCTTTCTCATGAGTTTTGCTATTGATATAAGCATGCAAGAGGTTTCAGTTCTTCTCTGAAACCTCTGAGCCTGCTTCGACCACTTGTCTTCTCATCTCTGTACTTGATTCAACGCGGAAACCCTAAAATTTGTGGATTCTGCCAGGTTTGATCATATATTTGATTGAACTAGGGTTTTATTTTAGAACACCTAACTCTTCAAGTCTTTGAATTGAGTTTGGACTTCTTTGTTTTCATATGATTCTGATATTTTCACTAAAACTCTTCTACACTGGTTTTTCCTATTGATTTTACAGTGACATGAAAGTTTTCTTTCATACTTAACATGCTCACATGCTCTTTATATATGATGAATTTCTCTCTAAATGGTTTTCAAATTTGCAATTAGTTCAAGCTTCCTTCTAAATATAGCCTGATTGATTTCTTTCCATTGTTTACTGATTTTCTCTGTGACGCGACCTAAGTGAAACCCTTCTTCATCTTTTCTGACTTGGTTCATTCATACAAAATCTCAGACCCTTTTGATTTACTGGTTGTTAACTGATCTTATTACCTTATTTGGACAAATCATGTATTTTAAAACCCTGTCCTTAAATAATTTTTATGTATTCACCCCTAATTGCCTACTTTGTACAAAGTGTTTGATTAATTTCTTTCCTTAATTGGTTTATACCCGTGTGAATCAGAATCCCTTAATTAAGGGAGGTCTTGTGTAATTGATTGACAATCAGTTCTTCAAATATTTTCTTACCTTGTTTCCTCATGACTTTCACACTATAAAAGGCATGACCTTTCTTCACAAACGGGCACTTCACAATTCACAATCTCTTCTGAATTCTTACTCTCACATAATAGAATTCTTCCTTATTGTCTGCATTCTGACTTTCACAAGACTACTGTTTTCCCTGTTTGTTTCTTTGAAACTAGTATGTCCTAATTTAACTTCAGCATCACCACAATGTGTTTACTTACAGCTTTCTGCATTTATGTCTACTTTACTACTTCTGCAGAGTTAAATACTTAAACTAGCATGTTGATTTCCTTTTGCTTGTTTCTGCTATGAATCCCTATTCCCTATTTCCCTTTATGTGCTTTGAGTTACAGTTTAAAACATGGCAATATGCAAGTTATTGTCTATGGATTGAACTTGATCCCTTAGGGGATCCTAACCTCTAAACAATGTGTTCCAGTAGGCTTATGGGTGTGCCAGCATCTCCCATTGTTGGGTTATGACCACTAACCTGCATTTTACCTCTTGCAACTCCCCATTCCCTATATCCCTATGTGTACTAGTTCCTTCCCCTTTCCCCCTTTCAGAATTCTGCATTTGCACTCTCTTTTAGTTCGTAAGTTATGCCCCCCTCTTATGAGCCTTGCCTTGGGACCTTGAGTTCCCTCTGAACTTGGACACCTGAGGGCTGGCTCTTCCACACTGCACCTTGGCTTAATATGGCGATACATTTGGATGCAAGCACTGCTCGGTCTTCTTATGAAATTCTTAGGGAACTCTGACACATCCAAATGGGAGAAAGGCTTTAAAATATGATCTCTTGGAGTTGGTTTACTTCATATTTCAGACAGGAAGTCTGAATCAGGCTCTCCTTGGTTGTACCTTTTAATTTCTGTTGTATTTTTCTTTTTTTGGGATGTAATAATTTTGCAATAAACTCTTGAGGATGGCTAGTGAAAAGGGAGGGATAACTATGTGAAGGGTAGATATCCTGTCTATAGGTGTATTTATGAATTTTTGCACTCTCATATAGATATCCTGCCTATAGGTTATTTCTGAATTTCTGCACTCTCATATAGATATCCTACCTATAGGTTACTTCTTGAATTCTACATTTCTCATATAGATACCATGTCTGTAGGAATTCTGCATTCTCTCATATAGATATCATGTCTATAATTACCCGGAAATCTGAATCCTGCATATGCATATAGAAAATAATGCCTATAGGTCTTTCTGAATCTTGCATATACATTCTTCATTAGGTAATCATGTTTATAGGTCTTAATCAATCAACCACAATTAGATATCGTGTTCATAGGCCTTAAATGAAATTCAGCACCTAGATATCATATTTATAGGGTTTTCATATTTTACCATGTCTGTTAAAAGGGGTTTAAAATCAACAACGCGTAGAAAGCATGCCTATAGGAGTTATTAATCAAGTCTGAATCGTTTCACTCGCTTATAAGTCTAAAACCAGTAACAGAGACGCATGCTCTTTGCTAAAACTCACCTTTCTTTAATAACAGACGATTTTTCTTAAATCAGTATGTATTCTTACTTCATTGTTTCTGGAATCAGTAGATATCATGCCTATAGGTCTTCGTCCAGCACTTAGGCAAGCCATAGGGTAAACTTATAAATTGAATCAGACTTTTTATCAGCTACAACCAGTAGGCAGGCCTGATTCGGGCTTCTTATCTGAACTATGTAATAAATCAGTCTGCCTCGACCCTTTAAGCTTTAATCAGACCTTAAACAGTACATGCAAGTCATGCTACATTATATGCTTTCTTTGGTTTAAAGGAGGTTTGTTTGAGCCCTTTTTATTTGTTTATATGCTTCCCCAAACTTGCTATATGTGTTTCATTTGTCGCCTTAGTATTTTACCTTTTTAAACAACAAATAAGCCCAATACCTTCTCCCTTTAGGATTAGTAGTCCCAAGTACCTCCGGGGATGATAGGATTGGGGCGGGTAATAGCATGCAATAAGTAAACGAGACCATTCTGCGCTTTAATACCTTAACGGGGTAGGAAATGGTAGATACGGATATGATGACCATGCGATAACATCACGTGTAGCCCCTCACTGAGGAGTGATTACCGGATGTTGTGTGGGATGATCCATATTATTAATAAACCTAGGACCCCCCTTCCCTTTGTTTTCTTTGTTTCTTTTAAATCTTTTTAAACCATTTCTTTTAAGAAAATAAACTCTTTTTAGTTCCTTTTTCTTACTTTTGTTTATTTGTAACCACTTACGTGAAAATACCCTCTTATTTGATGCCTTTATTTGCCTATATGTTATTTGCACTTAAGTCACAACAATAGTTTGGCCGGGAACCACACTAGTGGATCCTGAGGGGTGCCTAACACCTTCCCCTTGGGATAATTTCAAGCCCTTACCCAATCTCTGGTTACTCAAAACAAACCCCTCCTAGTGTCCTAATGCACTTTAATCATTAGGTAGCGACTCTTCAATTCAAAACCCAATTCCCGAACGGGAACAAGTTGTCTTCCAAATGTCATAAACCTGATTTTCACAAGAAAAAAGGGGCACGACAGCCAAGGCTACTTCACTCGGGGACTCAAAGGCTATGGCTAAACACAATGACTCTGGTCACAAGGCTCCGTCCAAACTAACGCGACTCGGGGATGCTCGACCGTCGCTATAAAATCACAGGCCTTCAATTACTTTGAAATACTTCGAAAAGAACCGGTTAACCAGGTTACCCTCGGCATAAGCAAAAAAGCTTCGATCATATCAGCTCCAAATAACAAAAGGGCTTCGAAACAATTCAGCCACCGAGCGAAACCTCCCGAGGTGCTCATCGACCGTCACATAACGGCTCACAATCGAGGTTCTTATCAAACCGTCGAAGAGTCGGGTGAACACAAAAGTTTCAACGAGGGAAAAATAAAGCCTATACTAGAGGTCGTACTGACCCTATGCATAAGAGCCACTGCTGCCAGCTTAAATTAAGGGTCATACCGGTCTAACGCGTAAGAGCTACTATTGCCAACTTAAATTAATGGTCGTACCGACCCAACACGTAAGAGCCACTATCGCCAGCTTAAATTAAAGGTCATACCGACCCAACGCATAAGAGCCACTGTCGCTAGCATAAATTAAAGGTCGTACCGACCCAATGCGTAGGAGCCTAAGGGCCAATGTTCAAAAAACTTAAGGGTCGATGAGCCCGAGTCGGAACCGACTCGAAGATTGAACCCAAAATAGTTAACTAAAAAGAGCCTAAGGGCAAAAGCGTAAGAGCCTATGGGCCAGCCTAGCAAGCCTCAAGGCCGATTCATAAACCTAAGGGTTTTTTTACCTCGAAGTCTAGTTCATCTGGCTAAACATTGACAAACGTCAAAACTCAAGACAAAGAAAGACATACACAAGCAAATGGAAATTCATGGAAGGAGAAAACCGAAAGGTTTATTTATATGTATATGTGAAAAAATACAAAGTTACATTTACAATGTTCTCTAAGAGCATTATACGCAGAATCAGAAAAGAATAAGCCTATTCTATTTTCTCCTCGGGGACTGTGGCCCCGTCGGTCTCTCCTTCATTATCTTCGACATCAAATACGAGGAACTTGGCATTGTATTCATCCACCTTGGCCTGCTCAATCTCTTTCGAGAGATCGAAGCCCCTAGCATAGATTTCCTCAAGGGTTCCCCTACGGGATTTACACTGGGTATACTCATTGTTTGTACTCTCCCGATTGGAAGCCCCTCTTAACTTAGCTCGAGCATCAGCAACGTCTTTTAAATAAACGGCCACTTTCTTGTTAGCCTTAGCCCAAATCTCTTCAGCTTCAGCCCGGGCGTCCACGACCTCGGCCTTCATCTCCAAAAGGTTAAACTCGAGCCTTGCAATCGTGCTCTTCTGGACCGAGTTGTTTTCACGGGCGTTTCGGAGCTGTACCTCGAGGGCAGAAGCCTTGGCCAAAGCATCCTTCCTCGCCGTAATATGGGCATCTATCTGAGCCTTTAGCTCGTTACACTCATACTTGGCCTGTCCAACCTCGCCCTAAAGGCGTTCTAGATCCTCTATCTTGCTTTGCAATTGAAGTATCAAAATATTAATCTCTGAGCATAGAAGAAGAAGCATCCATTCCCTCAGGGTGGCTTTCGTAGTTCAGGCTTCGATTCGCCTCGTACTAAATGTGCCTCAATTCTTTTCCCCTTTTATCACAAAGAAGCCTAAGGGATTTCGCCCTATCCAAGGCTTTCCTCAACCTGGCTTCACAGCAGAGCAGCTCGGACTTGAGCTTCTCAAAGGCCTATGAAAAAGAAGCTCAATGAGAAAACAAAAATGTAAAATCAAAAACCAACAAAGTCAACCAAAGCTCACCATAGAAAAAAATCACTGAGCCTCCTCAAACGTTGAGCGCACGCATCTAGTGGCCTGGTCTTACCGGCCCCAGTTAAACCAATCTCAGTGGGGACATGGTCGCTCGATACCCCGCTTGATTTAGGCGGCCCCTAGTCTCGAACATCCCTCGAAGTACCTTCGACAGGAGATGAGGATGACGGCAGAGCACCTGTATCCCTCGAAGTACCTTCGACGGGAAAAGAAGATGGCAGCAAAGGAGGAGCCATTCTTCCGAGGCTAGAAGCCTCGGGTGCTTCAAACTCAGCCAATACAACTCCTTTGACCCTCCGAGCAGGGCTTGCCTTGCGATGAGCATCTTCGTCATTCGAAGATTCCTTCCGTTTGTTATCATTTCTCAGCCCCAAAGCTGATGATCCTTCCTCCTCTCTAAGGGGGCACAGTCTCATCTTAGAAAATTCTCCAATATCTACGGTGACAAAGTTAATACACATAAAAGAAAGTACCTTTCGGAGAAAATGGGTCCCACTACACGTATTGTGGTGTTTGGCCTCCCATCTGCCTTTGGACAGATCTCACCACTTACACTCATCGTAGGTCGAGCAAGCTGCTAGTTTCTAAGCCTAATCCGCCAGGTTAGGGACCTCGTTTGGCAGCCATGGGATTGCTGTAGAGAAGGGCAATAAAACATCTTTACGGAACCTACCTCCACCATGAACAAAATGATAAAAGTACAAGTGTACCACTTACGTGTGAAATTCCATTTCTCAAGAAATGGCAGGAACTTTGTAGGGATAGTATCGACAGTCCGCACTTGGACAAATTAACTCATCCACCCTGGGTCCCCGTCTTCTTCATTACTGACAATAAAGGGCTAGGTGGATCGACGTCGTAGAGTAATCAAGCCTCGGTAATATAACGGCCGGTACAATTTGATAAGATGGTCGAGGGTAAACTCGATCCTGTCTTTATCCACAAAGTACCTTATCATCAGCACTATCCTCCAAAATGACGGGTGAACCTGTGCCAGGGTAACCCGATATCTTCTGCAAAATTTAAGCACTATTCTATCAAGGGGGACCAATGTAAAGGGGTACGTGTATATGCTCAAAAATCCCTCTACATATGCCATGATGCTCTCTTCCATGGAAGTGGCCGGCAGTACAACCTTTTCTCCCCATCCGCAGTCTCTCCTGACCGCCCCGAGGTGTTCCTCTCTTATTGATGAGATGAACCTCGATGCATGCTCCCAGTGGCCTTGAACGTTGGATGGTCTCTCTAACATAAAATCCCTCCTCGAGACAAAGCATCTCGAGGTTAGCTCAGCAGACGTCGGTAGTGTACCACTGACCAAGCGAGAAGCAGAGGCGGAACTCTCCTCTTCTTGGTGAACGGATTTTGGCGTAGTGATAACTAGGGATTTTGACGCATTCTATACTCCTTCTTGCTTATGCTTTGATTAGAAATTCACACAAAATAGTCCCGAAAGGCTCACAAGTTGTGCAGGTTTGCTCAACAAAGTGACAAAATGTCAATGATCAGCTCAAAAAGAGTGAAACTTGCACAAATACCAAAGACAAGACAAGCTCAGGCAAAACAGGCCCAGTGCGGCTACACACCACTTTGTGCAGTCAGCACTAGGAGATTCGGAGAGCATGATTTCTAGGCTAAGAGGCAGTGCGGCCACACTAGGTTTTATGCGGTCCGCAATGAAGGCAATGCGGCCACACTACCATTTTGTGCGGTCCGCAGAGCTGAGAATTAGAGAAGTGTCAAGTTGGAGCTTTCAAGCCAATGCGGTCTGCAGTCCATTTTGTGCGGACTGCACTAGAAGCCTCCGCGGCAGCAGTCCATTCTGTGCGGTCCGCGAAGCCCGGTTCAGAGAACTAGATCTTCAAGTTCAGAGCACTAGTGCGCCCGCACACCATTTTGTGCGGTCCGCACTAACCCCGCAAGGGCATTTTTGTCCAGATTTTTTAGCTTAGTATAAATAGATTCTTTTTCCATTTTTAGGATATCAGATAGTTTTTAGAAGTAGTTACGCTCGTGGGAACGACTCTTGTAGCCATTTTGGGCAATTTTATCTACTTTGCAACATTGAATCTTTATTATTATATTAGTAATTAATTAATATGAGTTTATCTTCATCTATTTCTTATTTTTCTTCTTTGAATATGAGTAGCTAGACCCCATAGCTAGGGTTGTGGCTCAACCCTAGTATGGGTAATTGATGGGTCTTGTATTTTAGGGCTAAATTGACTATGGATGTTTGATATTTGGGTCAATTTCATGGCTAATTGCTGAATTAGTGGTTGCAAACACTAGTTTGTGTTTAGTTGACTAGGGCTCTTCTTGAGAAAGAGAGCCTAAGTCTCTGAAATTGATCCAACAAGGAATTGGGGCGTACTCAAGAGATTGATAGCCCCAATTAAAGGGTTAAACCTCAAGAGAGTAATACCCGACTTGAACCCTAAGTTGCTTGTGTAAATTTGCATACCCAGTTGGTCTTGAGAAAGTCAATTGGGCAAAATCACTTAAACCACCAAGAGGTGTAGAGTGAGTAAAGTAGTGCAACGGTTATATCATACTCCCCAATCATGTCAATTGTGCCTTAGATTCAAGTACACGTCAATTGACCACCTAGGTGGATGTCACTACCCTAGTTCCCTTTAAACCTTTTGAATTACCCTTTTAGCTTATCTCTTAGCTTAATCTAGTTGCAATTATAATTTGTAGTTTGATAAAAGTAGAATAATAAAGAAAACCCCCAAAAATGATTAGAAGTGTAATCTGGAACACTTATGCAATCCTAAACTAGATAGATACTCGATACCAAATTCTAGCTCTCTGTGGAAATCGATCCCGACCCAAAATCAAGTAAAAGCTGCTCCAACCCTCTCTCGCTACTAAATAGTATTGCGGAGTAGGCCGCGATCACCTTTTTCGCGCCATTGCCGGGGAGCTAACGGTTTTGGCTATCTATTTAGTTAGTTTTGTGTATTGTTCTTCTTTCCTTCTTTGTTACTAACTTGTTTGTGTCATAACTCAGGTACCAAATGGCAGCGAACAATGCTAATGACCCTCTTGAAAACGTGATTGCGGGGGAGGAGGTAGATGATGTCGGAGATGATGAGGTGCATCTTGTACCTCAAGGACAACGTAGAGGCTGAAATTCCAATGCTAATCCCAATGACAATGTTCCAAACCCTCCTCTGCCACCTCCAATAGTGGATCCCAGAATACTTCAGAACCAGGCCTATGCGAGTGCTATTGTCCCACCCCGAATGCGGGCGGGCAATTTTCAGATAACCAATGTGATGTTGACCTTACTTGAACATCGTGGGTATTTCACGGGTGCTGCAAATCAAAATTCCTACAAACATCTCAAGGGGTTCGTGGATATATGTTAGGGGAGCAAGCAGACGAATGTGTCCGAGGATGCTCTTAGGTTGAGACTCTTCCCAATCTCACTTCGGGGGAAGGCATTAGATTGGCTCGAGAGACTTCCCAATCATTCCATCACAACTTGGGATGAGTTGGCAGATAAATTCATTGCTAAATTTTTCTCGTCGGGGCATATGGCGGCATTGCGTGATGAGATATTGGCTTTCAAGCAAAAGCCCATGGAACCTTTGCATGAGATTTGGGAGCGTTATAGAACAATGGTGAAAGAATGCCCAAACAATGATATGACTGAGGCTATGATACAACAAACCTTCTACCGGGGCATCAATACAACAAATCAATGCATAGTAAACCAACTTGTTGGGGGCAACTTTATGAAGCAGTCGTATGATGAGGCATGTGATATACTTGAAGAAATGGCTGACACTTCTTCTACATGGTAAAGTAGAGCCAATGTGCCTCAAGGTGACCCCACGGTTATTTATTTGCCCAAGGAACTACATGATCATGGACAAGCTATAACTGAGCTTACAACTACTATGAACCAATTGGCAAAGGCACAATTGCAACAAGGTCAAAATCCTCGCCAAGTGAATGCCATGGAGGGTGTTAATATGCTTGTCAACAAAAAAAGGCAAAGAAGGCAACAAAACCAAGGGAATTTTGAGCAATTTGATGATGACTATGATGGATTTCAAAATGATGGTTATGATGACCAAAGTGAAGAGGTTTAATATGTAAACTACTATCAAGGCCAACGGGGCAACTCTTCCAACCAACAATAGTGGAGACCTCAAGGCAATTGGGGCAACCAACAACAAAACAGTGGTAATTGGGGGAACATCAACTAAAACAACAACTGGGGCAATCAGAACAATAATCAAAGAAACCAAGGGAATTGGAATGGTAATAACAACAATTGGGGTGGCAATAACACTCAAGGTGGATGGAATAATGGAAACCAAAGAAATCGGGGGCAAGGCTTTCAAAGTCCCCCAATGTAACAACAACCGAACAATCCACCCCCATTTCTACCTCAAGGTCCTAGTTCTTCGGGCAATGATATGAGCAGAATTGAAATGATGTTCGAACAGATGATGAAGAAGAATGCGGATTCTGATGCACAGTTAGCTTCCCACAATACCTCTATCAGAAACTTGGAAGTACAATTGGGCCAAATCTCTCAGTCT